>NC_058130.1:699745823-699762106 GCF_016433145.1 Gracilinanus agilis | reverse complement strand
AGCATAATATACAGATAGTGCATGTATATACTCATAGTATAATATATTATTATCTACATATAATATAATATATAGTATATATAGTGCATTTAATAATACACATATATTACCTACTATAATCCTCATTTTGAGGCTCTTCCTCTTACTAGTTACTCTCCTCTAGATACTCTCAAGCTTTAAGATGAGCTGGGGAATGGCAAACCACTCTAACAGCTTTGCCAAGAAAATTCTAAATGGGGTCACCAAGAGTCTGACTCCACTGAAAGGACCGAGCAACTTCAGTAAGCAGCTAAATTCTCTGAGTAGATTTGAATCCAAGTCTTCTGATTTCAAATGCGGGGCTCTTTCCATGACCCTCTGCTGGACCCATCTTCCTCTTAAGTTTGCTGCCCAGAATCCAAGACAAGAGCCGCATGACATGAGCAGGCCAGGCGTAGCCTCCCATCTTCTCTTTAACTTTTGATTCCCAGACCCCAAACATGATATGACCAGGGCAGGCATAGACATCATTGTTTCTGAGTGGGAACTATATACTATGAGATGCTAAATTGCATATGGAATATTCAGAGAGAATTCTTATTTGTCAATTGAAGATACAAATAGGAACAGGAGGTTTTTTTGTTTTGTTTTGTTTTTTAACCTTTACCTTCTGTCTTAGAAACAATCTTATGCAGAAGAGTAGTAAGGACTAGGCAATGGGGTTTAAATGACTTGCCCCTGATCGCACAGCTAGGAAATGTCTGAGGCCACATTTGAACTCAGGACTTCCCATCCACTGAGCCACTTTGCTCCCCATCCGGATTACTTAATATTCCTCATCTTTAAGATGAATTAGATATAAAATGCACCAAAGAACAGTGTCAAGTCTATTTATCTCAATGGGGCATGTAGCTACTCTACCCACTTTGTCCACTCCTTCCCTTATCAAAGGCAGAGTGATCCACCCTTTTGGGAAAAGTATCAAAATCTCTCAGAAAAAATAACAAAAACAAACAAACAAAAAGCAGTAAGCCCATTGCTATGTACCCTAGTAAAGTGAACAAGATATGCTATAATTATATTAATTTAGAATGCTTGTTTCCCAAGTAAACTAGGAAGTGATCCTAGAGGTTGAATTCTGGTTGTTTCTTCCTACCTGTGTGATGTTGGGCAAGCGCCTTTCCTTCTCTGAGCCTCAGTTTCCTCATCTGTCAAAGGAGGGGTTTGGATGTCATTCTGTCTAACGGCTCCTACTCACTCTAAACCCTAAGCTCCCAGAAAGGCACTGCCCCCCCGCACCCCGCCTCCATGCAGCTGAGAGACCTTCCTCTCCTTGTAGTCTTCAGAGACTGCCACCTCCCCAGCCTGCTCCGATCCCTCCAGAACTTGGCGCCCCTTCAATAGCTCTCTGCAGCAGTCTGCAACATAATCTTGTGGCGTTGCTTGGTACAGTGCTCTATATATCTTCTAACAAGCATGTGTGCTGCCTGCCTGGACGTATGGCCTGGCCCTCTCATTCGCTAGAGGTCTGCCCCAAGGTAAGGACATGTCTCTCTCCCTCAGAAAAAGTGTCTCTACTTTCATGTGAGGTAGACCCTGAGGGAAGGGGTCCCCTGAGAAGAAAGCCTTCAGAGATCAGGGCTATGCCTCATCCTTTTTCCTGCCTTTCCACACTATCCTCTCTTTCATCCTCACTTTTCTGATAGCAGGGACCTGACCTGGTTGGGTCACTGTCATAGGTTGGATCAATAATTGATCAATAGATTCTGGGCTGTCACTTGATTAATCCTCCCTTGAAAAGGGCATCCATTGATTGGGAAACCCAGGGTGATACCAATATGTCCCTGGAGGGACAGAAAGGATGCTGTTCCTGGGAAACTATCCAGATGGACCCAGGATGCTAAACCCTAAACAAAGCCTTAAGGGACTCCTAGTATGATGTGAGCTAGGACATAATAAATATCCATCCTGCTAGAATGATCTTTCCAAAACACCCCACTGATTCATTCAAAAATCTTTAATTTAAGCATCTTCAATGTTCCAGTCTCTGTGCATGGCAATGGTAGGATGGGGAGAGCACGCAGGGGGCTGGGGAGAGACATAAAGTTTAATGGAATCAGTTCATCACTTCCCAGATCAGAAACTTTTAATGATTCCCTTTTGCCTCCATGATAAAAGTTTAAACCCCTCACCTTACTACTCATGGTTCTCCCCAGTAACTCCTCAGTTCTAGAACCATCTCTTGTTTACATGATAAAAGTCCTTGACCTGGTATTCAGGGTCCTCCACCGTCTACGCTCTGTTATTATTCAGCCATGCCTGATTCTTCATGACTCCATTTGGAGTTTTCTTGGCAAAGATACCAGTTCATGTTACAGATGAGAAGACTAGGGCAAACAGAATTAAAAGACTTGTCTAGGGTCACACAGCTAGTAAGTATCTGAGGCTGGATTTAAACTCAGGTCTTTCTGACTCTGGGTCCGACCTCTGTCTCCTGAGCCAATCCTCAAACCAATTTTGACCCCATTATCTAATCAAAATGAACTAGATTGGCTTTCATTATCCCCCACAATGGAAGAGCTGACTTTGGAGATGGAAGCATGGAACTGGAATTATGGAATTATTATCTGCCACCAACTCTCAGTGTGACCTTGGTCCCTCTTCCCCATTTCTCTGCCTTAGTTCATTCTCTCTCTGTAAAATTAAAAAACAAATGGAAGAAGTGCTAACTTTCTACAAGTTGTATATTCTACAAGACTAGCAAACCCATCTCTCTTTTGCAACTTGGCTGATCCCCCTCATTTGGATGTCTTCCATTTCTTCTCTGCCCTTCCATATTTTCCACATCCTTTAAGTTCTAGCTCAAATCCTGGGTCCTCCAAGGAAAACACCCCCAGTTCTCCAGCTTCTCTAGATTTCTATAGCACTTACATCTAATCTTATACTTGAGGGTACCCTGGATTAGGATTTAAAACTAGATGACCCCAGCAAAATCTCTTTCAATTATAAAATTCTAGCAGAAGTCTGAAGGTCTTCAAGTGGAGGGAGAGTGACCATATCTTGGGACTGTCGTAAAGGGGACCTATGATTTGTGTAGGAGCTGAACTATGAGTCCTTTGAAGTTCCTTTCAGATCTCAGATTCTGTGATTCTAACATTTTAAAGTTTTCTTCATCAGACTAAATATCCCCATTTCCTTCACCTGATGCCTATTTGGCAGGGTATCCAGTTCCTTCCCAACCAGTTTGCCCTTAAAGGACCACAGAATTACAGATTTAGAACCAAAAGGGATTTTGGAGGTAATCTAGTCCAGTCCCCCCATTTTCAGGTAAGGAAACTGAGGTCCAGACAGTTTCAATCAATTAGTCAATAAGCTAGGTATCAGACTACTGTGCTAAAGGCTAGGAATACAAAGAAAGGTAAAAGACAGTTTAACGGCTAAGATGACATGCAAACAACTATATACAGATAAGCTGTATATTATTAGGCTATATGTTCTTAATTAATATTAATATGCTATATTACTATATTAAGTTATAGATGTGCTATGTTAAGCTATATGCTACATACTATTAAGCTAAACAGGAAATAATCAGTAGAGAAAAGGCATTAGAATTAAGAGGGATCATGAAAAGCTTTGCCCAAGGTCTGAGAGGTAATAAATGGCAGTCAGAATCTGAACCCAAGTCCTCCAACTCCAAGGCCAATGCTCTATGCATCATGCTGCCTCTCTATTCTAAGATCCTAACATCCCAAGGTGCCATGATTCTCAGATTTCTAAGGTTCTAAAATTTTCTAATACCATCCCTTCACTTATTTGCTATTTCCTAAGTATGAGTCCTTTTTTTTGGTCTAACTCTGTGGTGAGGTTAGAGGGGAAAGTGTGGAGGATGAAGGGACAGAACCTGAGATCAGGCCACATTGGAGATGGATGCAGATGCAGGAACCAATTGATGGACTGGGCTTTCTGGCTTCTAAGTCCTTTCCCTACTGAGGAGGTACTAGAGTGAGAGACCAAACCCTTGGTCCCTTGGGCCTTCAAGGAATGGGTCATTTGGCTCCAGAGAAGACATCACTATCCAAAGACCAGGGACACTGAATGGACACAGGGCCAGTCTGTGTTGTGACTGGAACCAAGCCAGTGCAAGGCTAACCCCCAAGGGGAGGCAGGGAGGCACAGCCAGGAATAGCGGCTTGATGGGCAATGAATCTTGGCCCTTCTTGTGTTGCCCTGAGATGCCAATCGCACCTTCTCAGAGGCTGCCTTCCCCAAATGCTGGCTCCAGGACTTCCTCATTTCCCCTGCCTCCTCAGTTCCTAGGCGGTGGCACTGAGAAGTCACCAAGCCTCAGGGACCTGAGGGTTACTTTCCTTTTTTTCTATCTGGCACCAGACAGGGGAGGCATCAGCGGATCCCTTGGGAAGAGAATAGGAAGGTCGAACTTCTGGGTAGATCGTGAGTTTTCTTGCCTTTGGCCAGAGAAGCAGCCAACTCACTCTGTCATCTTTCCCACCTCTAGATACATATAGCCAGCTAGTATATCCAACATACTCAAACACAAAGTAAGAGTAGGAAAGCAAGGAAGAGCAGAACTGGAATGGCTGACTTGGAGGCTCACTTGAGATTTGTTTGGCTTCAGAATGAGATGGAAGGTACTGGCACTGAGGATATCATTAGACTGAGTAGAGATTTAGAGAATGTATGCTTTAGGGATTAGGGCTCAGTCTGGGATCAGATTTGGAAGTCATTCTGGTACCAAGGCCAGGGCACAGTCTGTAGCCTGGACCAGTGTTCGATGCAGGACCATGGCCAAGGCTCAGTCCAGCCCCTGGGGAATAGGATTTATCTGCATGTTAGCTGCCTGTCCCATGTGAATGCAGACTTACTGAGATCATGGGTAGGAGTCTAGTTCACCTGCCAGGAACCTAAAGGGGCTGCCACAGCCCACTCATTTTGGTCCTGTGGGCTCTTGAGCTGTGGGTGACAGTTCTGTTGGAAGACACTGAGTCATCTCCCTGGAACCCAACCATTTTCCAGAAGAGGAGGTTGGAAATGGAGCCAGAATTATTCCCTCTTGTGACATCCCTTTCTATTATATAGCTGTAATACAGACACAACTCCTGAACACTGGTGAGGGGACAGAAGTCCCCATCTGGCCCCTGTTCTTTCCCTATAATAGTCTGTGGTATTAGAATGTGTGCAACTTAGACTGAAAAGAAGTAGGGGATACAGCTGGGTTTTTAGGTTTTGATACTATCCTGACCATGTGACCTTGGGAAAGTCACTTCCCCACTGGGTCCCAGATTCCTCATTTGTAAATGAGGAGATTGGATTTGATAATCTCAATGATCACTTCCTCTTCCACACCTGATATCCTATGTCTCTCCATCTCTATGCTCTAACATCTCTATGTTCTAATATTCTATGTTCTGTGTTCTAAGGTCCAGTATTCTACATTCTATGGATCCTTCCAGCTTTGACATTCTAGGATTCTGTCACTGAATAGCTTCTGTGAGTCTTATCTAACACCCCACATTTCCCTTTGCCCTCTTCCACTTGAAAAGTGGGACTTGTTTAAATCTGTCCATTCATTTATGTTTATGTTATGCGACAAATCTCTCCTTAGCACCTTGTTTTTGGTGCTGTAGTATGTTCAGAAACAAGTAAGCCATAGTCTCTGTTCACACATATCTTGAAGTCTTTTGGGGGAGATGAGAAAAACACTCAGCTAAGTAAACTATGAGCCAGAAGTTGGTAAATGTCCAAGAGGTAGTCGGTGCTAGAGGGGTTCAAAGGAGAAAGACATTGAGTCAGTGTGAATCTGAATGATCAGGACAAACCTCATGGAGGATGTAGTATTAGAGCTCACCCTTAAGGAATTAATAGGAATTGGATATTTATATAAAGAAGAGTAGGCAAGGCAAAGGCAAGGAAATTTCCATCGTCATTATCACTACCACCACCATCATTATCATCATTACCACAATTGCTCCCATCATCTTCAAGCCTAGTACCAGCATCTTTACTCCCATCCACCTCATCCCAATCACCATCACCATCTTTTACATTCCAAGGTTTATCAACCTTCTGCTACGCCCATCATCACTGCCACCAATATAACCACCTCTATCAAAATCATCCAACCATCAGCATAACCGCTCCCATCACTACCATCAGTATAACCATCCCCATTGATGTCATCCCACCACAAGCATAACCATTCCCATCATTCCCATCATCCCCATCAATATCATCCCACCACCAGCATAAACACTTTAACCAATATTATTACCACCACTTACATAATTACCCTCACCAACACCATCCCTACTAATATCGCCATTTCTATCACTGTCGTTAGTTCATCATCACCATCATTACCAATAGCATAACTATCCCCGTCACATCATAAGTATCATCAGAATAACAACTCCCATCACTGCCACCATTATGGATAGCATAGAGGTCCCCAATGTTGGGATGATTTGCCATCTTTTTCTCCAGCTCATTTTACAGATGAAGAAACTGAGGCAAAAAGGGCTAAGTGACTTGCCCAAATCACACCATCAACATAAGCAATTCCATCACCACCATCCCTACTACCAACATAATCATCTCTATTTCTGCCATCATTATAACTAGCATAACCATCTCCATTGACAACCCATTGGCATTCCAGGACCCTCATCCCCAACACCTTACCCCCAAACCTCAGGGATTATTTAAAGTTTCATTTTGTTCCTCTGCCCCCTACTTCTAGGAAAGAGTACCCTTTGACTAAGATGGCCATGCCCTTCCTGGGATAGCAGATGCAAATGTTTTTTAATTCTTCCTCTGGGAAAGTCCTTACTTGTGTCTAACTTGAATCTCTTCTTTCTCTAGCCAAAGCCTGCTCCTGCCTGTTCCTCTGGAGATGGAGAACAGCTGGTCACCACCCTCCCAGAATCCATAGACTTGAAAACCACTATTATCGCCTGGGGAGTCAGAGTTTTGATTAAGACTTGTTCTCCTAAGGGAGATGGGTAATTAAGTGTCATTGGCACAGGGAGCTTTGAGCTCAGTTTTGCAAAGGAGGGACAAAAACACCCTCACTTTCTCATCTGTCTAAATGTGTTGCTTCCTTCAGTTACATCATCCCAGCAACCCTGAACACATTGCCATTTCCAAATCTTTTCACAGACCAATGCAAAGCTGGTGTACAAATCTCTCCTCTGCAGTTCTCACTCTCAACATCTAACTTTATTCCATGTATTCATGAAGCTCCTAGAATCATAGAACCTTCCAACTTTAGACTCCTAGAACTTTCTAAACTTAACACAATCACAACATGTTAATGTGGGAAGAATACAAGTTTAGGAGTCAGGGGAGCTGGGTTCAAATTCTACTTCAGCTACTTACTAGGTGTGTGTCTCTGGATAAATCACTTAGCATCTCTGGGTGCCTCCATTTCCTTTTTTTTTTTGAAAATGAAGGCATTAGATCAAATGACTCCTAAGGTCCTTTCCAAGTGTGGAATCATTAATATTTTTGAATCATAAATCTCAGAGCTGAAAAGGACTTTACAGTTTTTCAGCTCTTACATGGGCAGCTAGGTGGTACACTGGAAAGACTACGAGGCTTCGAATCAAGAGGACCTGAGTTCAAATTTAGCCTCAGACACTTACTAGCATGTGCGAACCTGGGCAAATCACTTAAACCTGTTTTCCTCAGTTTCCTCATCTGTAAGAAGAGCTGGGGAAGGAAATGGCAAACCATTCCAGTATCTCTGCCAAGAAAATCCCAAATGGGGTCACAGAGAGTTGGACACAACTCATCAACTAAACAATAAGTTTTACTGGCCCCCAGTGAAGGAGTCTTCACAAATATATCTCTGACGGGTCATCCAACCTTCATTTAGACATCAGCAAAGATGGGGACCACCTTTCTTTAAAAATGGGAGCTGGTAATAGAACGGTGACTTCATGAGAGAGTCCATCCCATTGTGGGACAGATCTGATGGCTACAAAATACATTTTTTTTTTACATTGAGAAGGAATTTAAATCCAGATAAATTCTGGTGAGTATGTGTCCAGCCTCAGGCCAAACCCAGCTCTTCCCCTCCCCTCCAGGGGATCTACATTACAAACCCAAGTTCTAGGAACTGAGTCCAAAGATCACTGGATCTGAAACCACACAATCACAGGATTTTTGAGATGGAAGGGATCTCGGAGCCCAACACGCCCAATCTATAGCTGATCCATAATCTCCTGTACATCCTTGACATATTACCATCCGGCTTTTGTTTAAAGATGTCTAGTGACAGTGAGATCACTACCTCCTAGGAAACCTCACATTCCCCATTTGGAGGACACGAATTGCTAGGAAGTTCCTTCTGTTAAGCCATAATTGGCCTCTTTGCAATATCCATCTACTGCTTCTAAGTTCTGTCTCCTGCGGACAAGGGGAATTAACCTAGTCTCTTTCCCCCAGAATACTGCCAGAGAAGGGAAATGATTTATCCAAAGTCATGCCATAAGCATAGATCAAATTAATTGAATATAGATATCACCTCTACCACCCTTCCCTACCCCTCTATTTTTCTCTTGAGTAGTCTAAACATTCATATTTCCTTCAATTAGTCCTCATATGATAGTCTTCTATCCCTTCAACCAGTCTAGCCCTGCGCTGACAGGAAATAGTCGAGAAACATTTATAAAGCATTTGCCGTTTGTCAGGCATTGTGCTAAGAATTAGGTATGCAAAGAAAAAGAAGCAGAGTCTCTGCCTTCAAAGAGCTTCCTTTCTAGAGGAGGTGACAACATTTACTGGTTCATACACGATACACACAGAGTTGATGGAAGGCAATCTCAGAAGGAAGTCATTAGAAAGACATTGGAGGTCAGAAAAGAAGTGATGGGAATGGCTTCCTGAAGAAAGTGGGATTTGAGCTGAATCCTTAAGGAAGCCAAGAAGCTAGAAGGTGAAGATGAAGGGACAGAGTTTTTCAGGTATGGAGTCAGCCAGTGCAAAGGCATACAGGTAGGAGATGGGGTAACCTGTGAAAAGAACAGTAAGGAGGCAGCTAGGTGGCTCAGTGGATAGAGCTAGATCTGGAGTCAGGGGGTCCTAGATTCAAACCTGGCCTCAGATACTTCCTGGCGGTGTGACCATGGATAAGTCCCTTTGCTTACATTGCTTAGCCCTTACTGTTTTTCTGCCTTGGAATCAATACTTAGTACTGAGATGGAAGATAAAGTTTTAAAAAAGAAGAGAAAAGAATACAAAAGGAAAGGAAAGAAAATAAGAGAGAAGAACTACAAGAAGGCCAGTAGAGGGGGATCATGGGGTTAGTGGAGAGGAGTAAAGTAGAAAAATGCTGTCTGGGGACACTGTGACTCACGAATGTCCTTTCTAGAATGTGACCCCCAGATTTGAGCCCATTGTTCTGTGTGTGGTCAGATGGGAATAGAAGTCAGCAGGAACATCCCCTCTCCCTCTTTGCCACTCTACCTCTACAAATACAGCTTCAGATACTTCCCCCTTTTGGTCTGGACCTGCCTTCCCATGTCTCCACCAAAGGGATGTTTTCCTCATTTCCCAGTCTAGCAATGTCTTCTCCCTTTGATGAAATCCTGTAAGTGGCTCTGGCACAAATCCGCCTGGGTGTGATACCCCCTACTGGTGCTCTTCCCTGAGCTGTACTTGGACTGGGTGATTAAAATGAGGCTCCCAGCTGTGGGTGAGAGCAGTGGGCTCTGAGCAAGATCTGGCTAGGGAAGTCTCAAGTTGCCTGTGGCTCATCTCGGCAGGAGATGGGGAATGGAGAGCCCCACCTCTCCCACTGCCAGGCTTGTGGGTACCTAGCTCTAGGCCACTCAGCTCCAACCCGAAGCTCCCCACTGTCCAAGAACCTGGAAGCAGGGTGATCTGCAGGAGTCTTCAGGAAGCCAAGAATAAGGAGACAGCTCCCCAAGTGCCATTTCCTCCAGGAAACAATATGGGGCTGATTGCAAATGGATCAACATCAGGAAAAAACTTCCTAACAATTAAAGAAAAGCCATCAAGAGATACCGTGAGGGGCAGCTAAGTACCAGGTCATTGTGAGCTGGGAGCACCTGGGTTCCTATCGGATCTCAGACACTCCCTAGTTGTGTAACTCTGGGAAAATCGCTTAATTTCAATTATCTAGCCTTTACCAGCCCTGCCTTGGAATGGATACTTAGAATTGATACTAAGACAGAAGGTAAGAGTTTTTAAAAGAGACAGACAGACAGACAGACAGACAGAGACAGAGACAGAGACAGAGAGAGGAGAGAGGAGGGATACTTTAAGAATGAGTTGGAAACTAAGCAAATCCTTTCATTCTAAGGAGAGCAGAAAATGAGTCCCTGAAGAGTTCAAAGTCATATAGTAAAATGATGGTAGTAAAGTAATGGATTTGAACCAAGGTCCTTTGACTCAAAATCCAGTTTTCATCCCAGTTTCATCATACTGATGTGGGGAGAGGGGAAAAAAGGGAAAAAAATGTTTTTCTTCTTGCTACTTCCAGAGGGCAAAAGTAAGAGAAAAGGAGGCAATGCAAATTGTAGGGAGTCTGATTTTTACTTGATATAAAGAAAAACTATCCAAAAGAGGAGTGGGATGGTATAGGATGCAGTGAGTTCTCAATTACTGAAGATGTTCAGGAAGATAGATGGCCATTTGTCAGGAATATCACAGTAGGAAATTTCAGCTGGATGATCTCTAAGGTTTTTTACTGGTTTAAATCCCATCATCCTGGGTTTCTACAAGGAAGTATGTGTGTGTGTGGGGAGGGGGCTTCCAGGCAGTCCCTCAACTGAAAATAAAGCTCTAACCACTTCCTAGTCCATTCATTCATACAGTTAGCACCTGAGATGGGAACTGGAAGGGACCTTAAAATTATCTAATCAACCTGTCACTTTAGATATGGAGAAACTGAGGTCCAGGAATGGAAATTGTCCAAGTCACATCATGAGTTGATAATGGAATTGGGGCTAGAACCCATGTCTCTTGACTCTCAGTCCCAGGTGCTTTCTTGCCATTAGCACTACCCCAACACTCATTTTTTGGGGTGAAAATAGGCCATCTTGTGAATTTTGGTCTTTTTCCTGATTTTATTTTTCAAGAGTCTATGAGTCTTTTCCCTGATTTGAAGGGTTAGAGGGTCCTTATCTTGAATTGAACGTGTCTTAACAATAGACTATTCTACCCTGAGATTGTAGGATGAACAGTATGACCCTTCCCCAAGCCTTCCAGCTCCAAAGATCCTGTGTCCTCCAGCAAGGTCAACAGTCTGGATCAGTGCATCTCAATATGGCTGTGTTTCCTCTCACTCTGGCCCCATCTCTTGGAGAAAAGCTAATTAGCTTCCTTCCTCTCTGCTCTCTCCTCAGTTCAATGTCCCCCTCCCACTTCCTGGTCTCATTCCCTTCCCTCCTCCCCTAGCCCAGTCAATGCCCAGAAACAAAGCCAGCTGTTGTAACAGCTGTGGAGAATATGGGAGAAAAGTTCCAGCCTCTTGTCCTGGCATTCAAGGCCACAACTTGGCGTCAGTCTCTTTCAATTTAAATAAACAAATATTTACCAAGCATCTACCCTGGTCAAGATCCTAGAGATAATATTCATATTATCTCTAGGATATATATATATATATATGTATATATATATATAAATTATTATCTTCTAAATTAGTATCAGTTCTAAGACAGAATAGTGGCAAAGGCTAGGCAATGGGGATTAAGTGACTTACACAGCTAGGAAGTGTCTAAGACCAGATGTTAACCCAGGACCCTCCCAATTCCAGGTTTGACATTTTATCCACTGGGCTACCTAGATAACTTTCGGGAATAAATAATGTGGCATTGAAGGAGAAAGAATGGTAAACTAGCAGATAACTGACCTGGGTTATGGCTCTTCCTCTGGCTTTTTTTAATTTTTTATTAAATGGCTCTTGGTAAGTGACTCCCCCTCTCTGAGCTGTATTTTCTACATCTATAAAATCAAGGGCTTAGAATGGATGATTTGTATGGTCCCTTCCAGTTCTGGCATTCTGTGGTTCCTAAATATGTATTTCCCTTTCTTTATTCCCACAAAGGAGAAATGGCATCATTGGCAGGCAGATGGCCTCAGAGATGGAGGGATCTGAGTTCCAGCCCTGCCTTTGACACACATTGCCATGCATGCAAGACCCTGGACAGTTCTTTCGCATATCTGCTCCCCAGATAACTTGCTGATGGGTAGAGTAGCTGTTCTGCATTGGTAGAGTCAGTCTCCATACTGAAAATTCCCTACAGCAATGAAATCCCAGATCCAGGCTAAATACTGCTCTCCACCAACACACAAACCAGAAATATCTTCCACAAACAGAGGTCACTTTGCACAGCAGATAATGGGTTACACTTGAAGTCTGGAGGACTGGATTAGAATCCTACTGAAGATAGGAAATAATAATAGCTAGCACTTAAGTAATGCTTTAAAAACAAAAATCTTTAGCTTTCATCTTGGAATCAATACTGTGTATCAGTTCCAAAGCAGAAGAGAGGTAAGGGCTAGGCAATGGGGATGAAGTGACCTGCCCAGGGTCACACCGCTAGGAAATGTCTAGAGTCACATTTGAACCCAGATCTCCCATCTCTGGGTCTGGCTCTCAATCCACTGAGCCACATAGCTTCCCCTACATATATGATGCTTTAAAATAGCAAAGTGCTTTACAAATACTATCTCATTTGATCCTCATAAAAACCTTTGGAGATAGGTGATATTGTTATTCAGATGTTTCAGTTATGGCTGACTTTCTGTGACCCCATTTGGGGTTTTCTTGGCAGAGGTACTGGAGTGGTTTGCCATTTCCTTCTCTAGCTCATTTTATAGATGAGGAAATTGAGGCAAACAGGCCAAAATGACTTGTTTAGTATCACAGAGCTAGGACGGGTCCGAGGCTAGATTTGAACTCAGAAAGATGCATCTTCCTGAGTCCAGGTCCAGCGCTCTATCCACTGTGCCATCTCACTGCTCTTAGGTGCTATTCTGATCCCCATTTTACAGAGAAAGAAAGTGAAGCTGAGGGAGGTTATCTGACTTGCCCAGAGTCACACAGAGAGTAAGTATTTGAGGTTGGATTTGAATTCAAGACTCTCTGAGTTCAGATGCAATGCTCTATCTACTGTACCAGCTAGCTGCCTCTAAGCCTTCACTAGGCACTCTCACTCACATAACTGTCTATCACTTACCTGCTAAGATATGAATGACTTGCCACTATGCAGGGGAGATGAGTGGTCATACCTATGAAGACTCGGATTATCTGTGCAAACCTTGAGGAAGTTATTGCCTCCTTATCTGGCCTCAGTTTCCCCCTCTGCAAAATGCCCCCCACCCCACCTAACTGTTCTCCTTTTCCACTCCACCTGAGCTAGGAGATATTGGGGCCATCTGGCTGGGACATCTGTCACCTATTGATGGACAGCATTGATTTGGCTGACCTGGCTGGCTCAGCAGGTGTCCCCTTCCACCCTGAAGCTCAGCTAAAGAAGGTGACCTTCCTCAATAAAAACAGCCAACATTTAGAGAGAACTTTAATGCTCATCCACGGCTATGCATCTGTTAACCCATTTGATCCTCCCAGTGAAGCAGGTGCTACCATTCCCCTCCAATTTATGAAAGAGGAAACTGAGGCTGAATAAGGTTAAATGACTTGCTTGGTCATATAACTATGGAAATAAGTAATCTTGTGAATTTTCCACTTTACTCTGATTTTATTTTTTAAGTGTCTGTGAGTTTTTTCCCTTTCACTCAGGCTCAGGGTTGAAGCCTTAAGGGTCTAAGGCAGGATTTGAACTCAGGTCTATCCTTATTCCAAACCCAGTATTATTGAACCTGGGACATGTACTGGTTCCATTCCTCGGACATCTATAGGGTCCAAAAAAAAAAAAGGGAAGATAATGATCCTGCTGTCCTTTGACCTGGATAGGGGCTACTGACAAACTGGAGCATACCAAAAGGAAGGAGCCTAGAATATTGAAAACCTAGAAGATTGGGTTAAATGAAGGGGATTTTAGCCTGTAGCATAGAGTGATATCACAGCGGTCATCTCACAGCAGCAGGCTGGTGATGGGGCAGTGGAAGCATCTTTGTTCTGCCCAGAACCAGAGGGCAGAATGAGGAATGAGAGGGACATGGGACAGGGAGGGAGATCTCAGCTGCAGTAATGGTGTGTATCTAGGACCAATGGAACATGCTCTGGGCTGTGGGTAAGCTCTGGGTGTCATTAGATAAGTGGAAGCAGAGGCTAGAAAACTAACTCCCTTGTGACGGAGGCTATAGAGGAGATTCGGCTAGTGGATGGAAAGTTGGAATGAAGAACGTCTTTCTAGCCCAGAGAGCCTGGGATCATATTTAGAGTCCGGTCCAGACTGGCTGCAGAGCCAAATCCAGCATGGCCTACGCTGACCCCCTTGGCTCTCGAGGCCAGGAGGTGGCTCATATCTAGTCTGGCTCAGAGGACTGGGATCCACCTCCCAGCCCCAGTCCTCAGATCCCAACACCGAGGGACCTGGAAGGGAAGGATGGGGGAAGCTCACACTGTCCTAGGTGCAAAGGGCAGACGCAGAGAAAGGTACAAAGACCACCAATGTGCAACCAAGGACACAAAAGCATTCTGTACACAACATGGACAGAAGCACACACAGACTACCCAGGCAGAGAGACATTCACCAGCAACCAACCAACCAACAACCAATCAATGAACATTTATTAAGTGACTACTGAGTACCAGACACCGTGTGCATGCATGAACATGCACACAAAACTGCATACTTTAATGGGTTCCTGTTCTTGTACCATTAGAAATTTAGAGCCAGAAGGGACCAATGATATCAAGGAGCCTCACTTCATTTTTATAGATGAGGAAACTGAGGCTAAGAAGAGCTAAATGACTTTCCCAGGGTACTACAGCTAGTATGTATCAGAGACAGAATTTGAATCCAGATCTTCCTGACTCTAAGTCAAATATCCTTTCCATTATGCCATGTTTTTAATTTTTATTTTTTTGGCCCTTTCCTTCCATCTTAGAATCAGTGCTAAGTATTGATTCCAAGGCAGAAGTGTGGTAAGGGTTAGGCAGTTGGGATTAAGTGACTTGCCCAGGGTCACACAGCCAGGAAGTGTCTGAAGCTTATATTGCCTTTTAGATCATCGACACAGATGATGCTTCACTGATGGGGACTTCCGCCTATGCAATTCTTGCCTATGCCATCCCTGATGAAATCACAAAATCACACAATTCTCAAGTTGGAAAGGCCCTCTATGGCCACCTAGTTGAAATAAAGGAAAAGAAGACTTACTATAAGATTTCTGACAAGCAGTTATATTGAAGACCTTCAAGGAAGGGGAACTGATCACGGCTAAAGGAAGAAAAGCTGGCCACCAGTCATGGCGGCCCATCCCACTCTAGGACAGTTCTCATTGTATGTAGACTTTCCTGATGTCATCACTCAATTGGTCTTTTTAACATCTACTTGTTGCTGAGCTCTGCCCTTGGAGACCAAGTGGAACAAATCTAATCCCTCCTCCACATGATAATCTATTAGATACTTTGAAGACAGCTCCCAAATCTCCAGAGTTTTCCCTCCTCCAGGTTAAATATGCCTCGTTCTTTAAATCCCCCAGAGAATGATCTATCCAACATTCAATAGCTTTTTCTCTGTAAGTAAGGAGGAGAGAGAGAGAGAGAGAGAGAGAGAGAGAGAGAGAGAGAGAGAGAGAGAGAGAAAGAGAGAGAGAGAGAGAGAGAGAGAGAGAGAGAGAGAGAGAGAGAGAGAGAGAGAGAGAAGAGGAAAGAGAAAGAAAGAGAGAATGTGTATGATGGATTCTGGGAAAGCCTATGAACTCTTTCTCAGAATAACGTTTTTAAATACCTGCAACAAAATATACAGGATTACAAAGGAAATCAATTACTGAAATATAGTCATCAAAAGATATCTATAGATATCTTTATCTATTTATCACCTATCTATCCATCCATCCATTTATCTATCTTCTATCTAACCTGTCTATCCATTCATACATCTCTCTGTATATTCTTCTTTCTGTTTGTGTCTATCTATCTATCTATCTGTCTATCTATCTATCTGTCTGTCTGTCTATCTATCTCTATCTATCTATCTATCTATCTATCTATCTATCTATCTATCTATCTATCTATCTATCTATCTATCCATTCATCCATCTCTATTCCTCTAACCTTCTTTTGTCTATCTATCTATCTATCTATCTATCTATCTATCTATCTATCTATCTATCTATCTATC
>NC_058130.1:699720801-699742907 GCF_016433145.1 Gracilinanus agilis | reverse complement strand
TTTGACTCAGGGTTGACATGTTGGTTGGCTTTGCTGAAGGGACCATTACTTTTCTTTTTCTTTTTTTAATCTTTCTTACAAGGGATGGTTTACTGAATAGGGAGGGTGAGGAGAGAAGTGTTGAGAAATGGAGGTGATTGAAATATATATGTACATCTATGTGTGTGTGTGTGTGTGTGTATATATATATATAATAAAAATAAAATAAATATGTATATTTGTTGTGATTGTTGTTGAGTCCATAAAGTCAGGAGAGAGGGGCAATGCAAAGCATTTAGGAAAGGTTTCCTGGGAAAGGCAGCAAGATTTAGAATAATAGGATCTCAGAATTAAAGGAGGCTCCGAAGTTTCCTCATCCCACCCATACCTGCCCAGTAATCCTGTCTCTAGGAGTGAGGGGAGGGCTAGGTTCCCAGGAATGGGCCATGACAGCCTTGGAAAGAGAAGTGCCATAGAAACCAGAGTTATTTATCCTTCAGGGCTGAGTTTGGCACCATTTCAAGAAAAAGAGGAGCCTGGTTTCTTCCCAGGGAACTGAAGAAAGTTTCTTTGTTGTTTTCTCCAAAGCATTTTGTTGGCCAGCCCTCCCCCAGCCTCCTCTCCCAGGGGCCCTCTTCCCGCTGTCCCCTCGTTAGGAGGTGGGCCCCTGGCTTGTGAGAAAACTGGGCCTAAGGGGAGGAACGTGCTGGGCGAAGAGGCTGCCGAGGCCCTGCTCTCTGCCAGCACACTCACTTCCGCAGCCCACACAATGTCTTTGTGCCACGGAAACTAAGGGAGGGGAGAGACCCCTCGGGAGACGCTCTTAAAGAGGCCATCGTGTGCTCTTACAACAGTGACCCATATGGACGTGTGTTTTTGCATGACAATAAAAATAAAATTTTAAAAATTTAATTCTATCCCCAGCACTTAGCCTAGTGACTGGCACTTCTATAGTCCTTGCTTCTCCCCATCCCTTGGGCCATTCATCCCATGCACTTTAGCCCTGCATCATGGAGGCACCTTACTATCAGCTTGTGACAGTCCCTGGAAAGAGGCTATATAGAATACATGGTCTATATACACATGTATGGATATATGCCAATATACACATATATTTACATGTGTGTATGTATATGCATATAGACTCATGTGTATGTAGATACATACAGATATATGCATGCACGTGTATATACGCATATATTTATTATATATAAAATCAAATCCCACTTTAAACACATTGTAGACATTCACTCTTTGATGTCAGAGAGAAATCTCAATAATCACCTCATTTCTTAATCTGAACATCTAGAAATTTTTATACGGGGTCCTTTTAGAGTAAGACTTATCTGTAATTATTTTCTATTAGTCCTGGCACCCACACACTTCATGAACAAGCAGAGAGAGCCCTGGCCACGGAGTATGGAACTCTGGGTTGTAGTCCTGGTTTTACCACATCTCAGAGTGTAGGTTTAATCAGGCCACAACCTCCCTGGTCTTCAGTTTTCTTCTGATCTTTTCATATTATTTATTTATTTTGCATTATTTATTTATATATCTTTTTATTCTGTCTCTCCTCTTATAGTCGTAAATCCTACCACCCCAATGATGGCCCCATATGGTGAAGGGGGCTGGGAGCTGTCCCTTCAGAACCCTCAGGACTGGAGCAGACACAGAATGTTTTGGATGGCAAGTCTGGAGTTGGTTCAAGCCTTAATCTAAGGCAGCTGAGAACTTGAATTTCTATGCAAGTAATGATGATGGTCAAGAAGCAGCCATGTAGAACAATGGTTAGAGTGTTTGGCCTGAAATCAGGAAAATTTGAGTTTAAATTCAGCTTCAGACATTTACATTTTCTAACTATATGATTGGACAAGTGACAACTTCTGTTCGCCTCAGTTTCCTCAGCTGAAAAATAAGGATTCCTACCTATCTTCTGGGGTTGTTTTAAGGATCAAATGAAATAGTATTTTAAAGTATTTAAATGTAGTACTTGGTATGTAGTAGGTGCTTAATAAATGCTTATTTCTTCCTTTCCTTCTTCTGAGAGCTGAAAGAATAATGCCTGGGTACCACTTTATGAGTATCCATGGCAGCCCAGGATGATTCCTGCTTCTCTGGGAGAAGTAAAGTCTTCCTCCCTCCCTTGCCACCCTGGTGCCTGCCTCTCCATGTCTGCTTTGAAATGTTGGGATGGACAGTTAGGGCCCAATCAAACAAAGCCTAGCATCCTATCAAAGATTTACCACTTCCAGAAAGTCTTTGAGATTAACTCAGCTTCCCTCAGAACCCTTCTCTCTTCATTATTGCCTCTCCCTACATCCCCATCCCTCCAATCCCAAGTCAATCCAGAGTACTGACCTAGCTTCTCTCTCTATCTCTCTCTCTCTCTCTCTCTCTCTCTCTCTCTCTCTCACACACACACACACACACACACACACACACATACATACACACACACAGAGTCTATTTACAGAGACAAACACATAGGCACTGACAGAGACTTAAAGACACACAGAGACACAGAAAAGCCCTGCCAGAACTAGAAGGGAGGGAGACACGTGATGTATAAACATGGTAGCCCATAAGGACCTGTATTTGGCTGGTTCAAAGGGAGAGGCGAGGCTCAGATTTTGGCAGCTGATCAAAAGCCAACCACATCCAATTAGGACTTCCATCACCCAGAGCTGGAGGGAGCCCAACATGGAGAGACACAGGAGACAGAGCCAGAGACAGAGAGACAGAGACAAACACCTAAAAACAGAGAGAGACAGAGCGGATAAGAGAAAGCCAAGGAGAGAGACAGAGCTAGGGGGAAGGGAGAAGGGTGGAAGGCAAGGAATGATAGAGGCAGAAAGAGATAGTCACAGAAAGAGATACAGGAGATGAAGGAGAGAAAAGAAGAGAAATAAATATCAAAGACAAAAGACAGAAACAAAGAGGAAAAGAGTGAAAGAGAGGATACAGAGAGATAGAAATAGAACTGGAGGGAGAGATACAGAGGGTGGGAGAGAAAGGAACAGACAGAATCAGAAAAGGAGAGAGAGTGCGAAAGGAACAGATTTGCAGAGACAGAAATAGAAAGAAGAGAATAAGCATGAAGGAAGCAAAGGAAAGAGACAGGAGAAAAACAGAAAAAAATAGGGGCAAAGAAAGAGGGATAGGCTGGAGCAGAGATAGGATAGCCAATAGGAAAAAGAGAATGATAGCAAGAAAAAAAGACAGAGATAGAGGAAAGAAGAGGGAAAGTACAGAGAGAAGAATCATATAGGATCTTATATCTAAAGCTGAAAGGGATCTGAGAGACTATCTAATCTACCACCACCCCCCCCATTTTCCAGATGAAGAATTGAAGCTTGAAGATATTAAGGAACTTGCTCAAAGTTGCACAGGTGGTATCAGAAGAGAGATTTTAACTCAAGCCCTTCTGGTCTAAATCCAGCATCTTTTCTACTGTACCACATTTCCAAGAGAGACAGAGGAGATATATATGTGTATAAATATAGATATATGTATATATATGCATATTTGTGTGTATATATACATGTACAGAGAGGCAGAGAGAGAGAGAGAGAGAGAGAGAGAGAGAGAGAGAGAGAGAGAGAGAGAGAGATTGATTGGGGGTGAGGAGAGAAGATACACAGAAGAGAATAGAGAAATAGAGAGAAGAAAGGACAGCTGGAGAGAAAAGGATAAAGATGGTGGGGAAACACACTGAGGAGATCAACAAAAAGACAGAGGGGAAATGAAGAGGGAAGGGAACTCTTAAATAATTCAAAGACTGAGAAGGCAAAGGGGAGAGGAGGAGAGAATGTGAGGGAGGTAAAGAGAGCACATAGGGAAAGGAGGAATAGATGGGAGAGCGGGAAGGGGGTGGGAGGGAAAGGCAGTGGGTGGGCCAAGAAAGCTTGCCTCAGAACAGTCAGCTCCTTTGTCCTGGGAAAGTGGCTGTGAATCCCTCAGTAAGTGCCCCTCCCCCTCCTCTGATGGTGGTGAGTGTGTATGTAGGGACCCAGGGTGGGATCCTTCATCTGAGGAGAGACCATGACTCCCTACTGTCTCCTCTTTCCACATGATGACAGCCTGAGGAGGCAGAGGACCCGAGCTTCAGTTCCAGCTTTCCTAAGGTCGCCTTTATGATCTTGGATAACTTACTTCCTCTCTCTGAGTCTCAAATTCTCTGCCTCTATAAAGTGAGGGGAGTGTATTAGATAGGCTCAAGGGCCCTTTCCAGCTCTAGAATCTTTAAAAAACTATAAAAATGAGATGCCATCCCCTACCCAACCTGTAAACTTTTACTCCTGTCTCCCATCGTGGTACCCTTTGCTCCCAGGCCTCCCCTTGTTCCCTGTTGATTCTTTCCTTTCACTTAGTCACCATTCTCATTCCATTCCTCGTCATTTATTGCCTGGGCTATTGCAATAGTTTTCTAATTGGTTTATCTGGTTCTCGTCTCTTCTCACTCCCATTCCTCATCTATTCAGCCATCTTGGGTGATTTCCCTTAAGCACAGATCTGGCCATGGCATTCTTGCCCTCCATTGCCCAGTGAATTCTAGTGGATCCCTTCTACCTTTGACATCAAATACAAAGTCCTCTCATTCCTATTTAGAACTCTTCATAAACTGGTCCCTTCCCACCTTTCCAGGCTTCTTATGCTTCCCTCCTCTTAGAGAGTCTATGGCTCAAGCTACACTGGCCTACTTGACATTGCTCTCCAATCTCCAAGCTTTTGAACCCATTTGGCCCTCATGCCTAGAATGCTCTACCCCTTCCCCTTGGACTCGGTTCCCCTGGCTTCTTTCAAGATCAAACTCAAAGTCTACCTTCTGTTGCCCTTTTAGATTACATCCCATCTATTCTTTAGCCTTCTGTGTATCTAGTTATTTCACATGTTGTCTTTTCCATTAGAATATATGTTCCTTAGGGCAGTTAGGTGGCTCACTGGATAGGGGGCCAGGCTTAAAAACAGGATGTCTTGGGTTCAAATATAGCCTCAGATCTTTCCTAGCTGTGTGACCCTGGGAAAGTCACTTAACCCCACTGCCCAGCACTCACCTCTCTTCAGCCTTGGAACTAATACACAGTATTGATTCTAAGACAGAAGTTAAGGGTTAAAAAATGCATGCTCCTTGTGGCCAGGGACTGTCTTTTTTACATTATCTCCAGCACTGAGCACAGAGCCTGACACACAGTAAATGTTTAATCAATACTCATTGCCTGATTACAATGGAACTCTACAGCCCTTCCTTCTAGACCTAGCTTAAACCCCACTTCTTCCAGGAAGCCTTCTTGGGCAATTCCAGCTCAGAGTGATCTCTCTTCTCCAAAACTGTACAACATGAAGATCTTAAGTCACAGACGCTACCTGACTTGGCAGGGTTGGAATTTTATTTCTAGAGAACGAGAAGCTTAGAACTGGGCTCTTAAGGAGTCAGGAAGTCAGGAAGACTGGGGTTCAAAACCTGCCTTTGATACTTATTAGTTGTATAACCTGGGCAGGTCATTTAAACCTCTCTGAACCTCAATTTCTTTATCTATGATATATAGATTATATTAGTATCTACTTCACAGGGCTGTGGTGGATAATCAAATGATAATAACGCTTTTATAAGCCTTAAATCACCATGCATCATGGATAAGTAGTTATCCTCTGGGTCAGGAAGAACCAGAGTTCAAATCCCTCTTTGCATGGTTGTCTGACCCATAGCAAGTCACTTAATATCTCACCACTCTAGGTAATTATCTAAGTTTCAGAGATGCTGTAGGCTCGCATTGGGAGAGGGGAATTACTCAACATGGGCTCACTACATAAATGAAATAACAGATACAGTCCAAAAATGCTCCACAAACCCAACAATTATATGCATGCTAATTAGTCATTTGTAGGCCAAGGAGAAGACTCCAAGGAAGAAGAGGCTAAAGATGCAGGAAAAAGAAGGAAAGGCTCTAGACTGCCAGACAATTAGTTAACCTTGGTAAGAAATAAGGAACTTTCTCCCTGAAAGATGGAGAATAAGAGGAGAGAATGAGTTCTGAATTATGGAAGAGGAAGAAAAGACAGTTTTTAAATAATGGAAGAGAAAACGTTTAGAGCATTCATCTCAGATAGCTCTGAAATGTTTAGCAATGTAGGAAGCACTGCCATTCCAGGCATATGTCAGGTGGGGATAGGGAACTTGTGATTTCAGTGGCACTCTCAGAGAACTCTCAGGTGGGGATATTCTCTACCAATGGAGTCTAGCAACTTAGAATCTTTAAGAGTTGATGAGGACAGATGAAGAGATGCAGTGATTTTTCCATGATCCAGTATGTGTGAAAGGTGACACTTGAACTCAGGTTATCCTGATCATTGATCATCACAGGTCATTCAAGACCAAATCTCTATCTCTCTATCATGATGCATCTCTTTGATGTATATGATGGGTAATGGATTAAAACTATAAAAATTTAGGAATTTTAATGAGATTGGCTATCATGTAATTTAAGAATTAAATTTTAATATGAAACTAAGTCTACATGTTTGATGAATTTTCAAATTATTAAATTAAAATATTTCCCTCCCCCTTTTTCTGATGTGACTATCAGAGATGGCAATAAAGATAAAACAACAATAAAATAAGATGGCAGACTCGGTTGGCCAATAGGGATTGGTTTAGACAAAAAACAATTTCACTCAAGAACAAAATAATTTGGCCAATTTCAGATGATCAGTTCTAGTTAGTTTTAATACACTATAAAGCAAAAATGAATCAGTTGGAAGCAGCTAGATGGCTCAGGGGATAGAGAGCCAGGCCTAAAGATGGGAGGTCCTGGGCTAAAATCTGGATTCAGACACTTCCTAGCTGTGTGACCCTGGGCAAGTCACTTAACCCCCATTGCTTAGCTCTTACTGCTCTTCTGCTTTGGAATAAATGTGCAGTATTGATTCTAAGGTGGAATGTAATTGTTTAAAAAAATGAAGCAGCCATTTGTTTTGGAGTCTACAAATATTCACCTTGCCTCATCTAAACTGATTTAAGTCTTGAGCTCTGGGTTCTTATAGTTGCATTCTGTATCCTTGAATTCATCAGTGTAATTGAGGGCTAGGAATTGGAGGGTCTGAATTTTAATTCTGCTTCAAACACTAAATTAACATATAACCTTGGGCAAGACTCTTAGTGGAAAGAAAGGTGAGGTAAGGAAGCTAAGATAATTTTTTAAAAACCTTTACTTTCTATCTTAATAACAACTCTAAGACAAAAGGGTGAGGGGCTAGGCAATGGGGATTAAATAATTTGCCTGGAATCACACAGCTAGGACATGTCTGAGCTGAATTTGAACCCAGATCCTCCTGATTCCAGACCTGATGCTCTATCCATTGAGCCACCTAGCTGCCCCACTTCCACTTCTAACATTCTTTCATTTTGTGAGACATCAGAGACCATTGGTCTAACCACTTCATTTTGCAGATGATAAAACTGAGGCCCAGGGAAAGGAAATGATGCTCACAGCCTTGTAGCTAGTAAATAGGAGAGCCAGATTCCAAATGCAGGGTTCTTTCCATTACACTAGACTACATTTCAGATTTGATCTCCCCTACTAGAAGGTGAGCCCTTAAGGGCAGAGACCATGTCTCATTCATCACTGTATCAGGAAGAGATAGGGAAATAAATTTTGGCTTAATGTAAGCAAAAAACCCTAAAAAACTAAAACCTTTAAAAGGATTAGAGTTGTACCAAAGTGGAGATGGTTTCTTTGGTTCTTCATTAATGTAGGGAAGATAGCCAAATATCAGGGATGTTTTCTGCCATTCTTTAGATGAAACACTTCTTCCCCTTCTCAGTTTCTTTGTACAGGTTGTCTACCATACCAAGGATGCCCGCCATTTTTATCTCAGCTTCTGTTAATCTCTTTCTTCTTTCCAAGCTTGCTTCAAGACAGAACATGGTGCCATTCTCAGAGAGGAGCCAAAGAGAGTCATGAGGATGGATACCACTAGAATCTTAGGAGTCATTACTCTGATTTGTAAGGGTCACATCTCCTGGATGAGCCCCAGACATCTGAGCAGAGGGTTTCGCCTTCCCCACAAATGAACGCAGCACCTCTCCAAAGAAACTTGTCATCATTAGCTTTACTTGGATTTTTAAATTCTAATTCCGAAACCACTCTATCCTCGACCAAAACAAACTGGGGATTCTAATAGTCATACCCATCATCCAAATGTTCTTCCTCGATTGTGTAAGTTCTTCTGTCCTACACTCAGCCCATTAGCCCATAAGGTGAAAAGATTTGTGAGAGCTTCAGAAAGAGTGAAATGATAGTGACGGTGACCACAGAGATGGTGATGATCTCAAAGATAGTTATCGTGATTTGGTCAATCACTTAGACAATATAATGTATCTACTCTGGAAAAGAGCCTGTGCTGGTGGCATCAGGGTTGATACAAAGATAAAAAGGACCCAGTCCGTGTCTTCAAAGAGATCACAATCTAGCAAGGGATGGTTGTGGTGGTGTTAGGGTGATGGAAATGAAAATGAAGAGATAGAGACAGAGGGACAGAGACAAAGAAAGAGAGACAGACATTGACACTGAAAGAGAAAAGTGAGGATAGGATTGTGATGGCATTAACAAGTGATTTGTGTGATGGAGATGATGATGATTATGATGATGATGTGATTGGTTATGGTAGGCATTGAAGCAAGAAAGATGGTGCAGTGGACAGAACACCGAGCCTAGAGTCAAGATAGAACTGAATTCAAATCTGGCCTCAGAAACTTATTCATTGTGAGGCCTTGGAGAAATTGCTTAACATCTGTTTGTCTCAGTTTTTTCTACTGTAAAATGAGGATAATAACTGCATATACCTCTCAGGGTTATTTTATGTTATGAGAAACAAATGAGATATTTGTAAGGCACTTAGCATAGGGTCTGACATATAGCAGGTGCTAGATTAATTCTTCTTCCCTAGCCCTAAAGGTGACACTAATTGATTATCCCAATAATGGTAGCCATTGTGATGGTGACCCTGATGATGTTGGTGATAATGATAGTGGCATAATCTGAATAAGTATGCGGATGATAACAAATGGAGAAGTAAATACACATTGCTCAGGATTGATATATCACCAACAGATTCCTTTCAGGAACTTCAGGTCCCTATTTCAAGACTTTTTCTAAGACAGAAACATCCAAACTGAAGATAAACATCCTGGCATAGTCATATGTGTCAACATTTACACAGGACACTTACAGCAACAATCACGTGATATCATCAAGATCTTCCAAGAACTTTCAACTTAAACTTTTTCTTCCCTGCCTCCATGTTTTTAATTTAGGTCCTGTCCCTAGCCCAACCTTAGCCAAACAGCCAAAAGTTGTATCACCTTGCCTAAGACCAGAGCCTTGTCAGGTGGAAGGCCCACAAGGTCAGAATGGAAGAGGGGGAGCTGGACAAATAAGGGCAGGAAGAGAAAGAGGATTTCCAGAGAAATATGAATGTTGCTATTCATAATCGGGCAGTAAAATTGAATCAATGCCAGTGACAGTCACTATTATTTATTCTTTAGAGTGGTGGTAGCTGAGGGGATGGTTGAAAGCAATTAGAATGAAAGATCAAGGAATCAGACAGAAAGCAGAACAGGAGATGCTTGTTTCACTACTGTAGCCCAAAGACCATGGGACAAACCCTGGAAAAAAACCCTGATGCTGAACTCATGTTCCAGATCTATCCTTCTGTGATCGTGTTATTCAAGTCAATTCAATTGACATTTATCAAGTATCTATTTTGAGCAAAACACAGTTCTATACCTCTCATGATTCTATGATTCTTGCGCCAAACTCTTATTGACACCTATAGTCCATATATTCTAAACTGTAGATTCTATAGTTCCATTACTAATTAGTCTAGGATAATATTCTAGTTTTGATTAACTCTTTTACTGATTATTCTATGTTTCTAATCTAGATATATTACTTAATGGTTCAATTATTCCAGGCCAAATCTCTAAGTCTAGATCCTATAATTTGATAATCCAGAATCTATAATTCTATTTCTATTGTACTATTGAGATTTATTATCTTACTACACTATTCTTTTGGGTTCTTTTGGGTTCCGTCTACAGTCTGAACAGGGAAGTGTGGAAGTTGGGTCAAAAATAGGACAAAGAACAGGACAGCACGGGCCAGGAAATCCATTATAATTCTGGAATTCACAGAAGGCTCTAGGCCAGAACTCTTTGTTAGGTCTTAATATCATGTTGCTACCCAAAGAAAACCAATGAACCATAGCCAGGTTAAAAGCTAAGTGAGGAGAGGCCATTCAGGGGACAGAGAAGACATTTTTAGAAGAAATAAAGAAGACGGCAGGGATATAGGGCAAGAAGGTGGGAGAGGCTATTTATGTGATGGAGAAGAACTTAGGGAGGGTAGGATAGAGTTAGGTCATCTGCATCCCTTCCAACCTTGGACAGTGAACATTAGGAACTGAAAAAGAGGTGGCAGGGACCATCCATTTGGTTGAATGGGGCAGAAAGGAATGTATGGTGCCAGAGGTGGGGCAAAGGATGGAAAGGGACACACAGAGTGGGTATAATCAGCAACCCCCTGGAAGATTATAGCTTCCTACAGGACTTCTACCTTCGGATGTATCCTCTCCTCATCACTTCCCACTCCCCTTGCCAGAACGCCTCCCTCCCTTGTGGCCCAATGCAGTGGCATCATCCCCCCGCCAGCCCCGGCGCAAACCCCAGCTAAACTTACACATCAGCCTCCTCCCAAAGGATGCAAGTCTGGTTGGTGGTGCCCTGGTAGAGGTGGAGAGATAGAAGGAATAGATATTAGAGCCCATCCCCAGAGGTTCATTTTGCAAGAATTGCCTAAGACACTCTAGGGAAGGGTAAATACAGTTCTCTTAGGCAGTTATACATTATTCACACATTAGTAAGGATTGCTTTATTTTATTTCACCAAGAGGAAGGCCCTATGGAGATGGAAATTACACAGCCCAGAGTGAGGGTGGGAGGAAAACAAACCCACCAAAACAAAACCTGGTGTAGGAATTTGAAAACCTGGCTTTTCATTATTAATCCAGTGCGTGCAAGTCCCACTCTCCCTGCTCCTGGACTCCAGGTCTCAGTTTTCTCTTCTGTTAAACTGAAGGCTGGGGTAGACTGCGTGATCTCCAGCTCTAACGTCTATAGCCAGTGTTCGTAGGGTCCTGCCAACTCTAATACTCTACACTTCTATGGCTGGTGTTCCCACATGGGCACACACGTGCATGCAATCATCACACCCAGCCAGGCATTGCCTGATATTCAAGTCCACGCAAACTCAGACTCATCCCAATGTATGAACAAAATATATGCCGGTGGCACAGAATCAAACATTTCGAGATGAGAATGACTTCAGACATCTCCCAGTCCAACTCTTCCATTTTGCTGATGAGAAAATGGAAGCCCAGTGAATGGAAGTGAGTAAATTCTGCTTTATAGTAACCAATATTAGTAGGGTCTTGAAAGCTGGTCTCCTGATTCTAAAACCCATTTTTCTTCCATTACACTAGAATGCCCCCCACACAAAGACTAACCCATTTAAAGCCACATAAACATGTCCTATGCATACAGCACAAACATATCCATGAATATGGGCATTCACACACACTCAGACCAACATGAACATGTACATGAGAGCGAGCCTTTGTGTAGATCTATTCAGAACCACAGGCCAACACTTCCACACATATTCATGAGCACTTACATTGTACATGTGGGAAAACTCGATCTCCAGAGGCGTTTGCAGGGATCGGGGGGCAGGCTTCACAGTCACAGAGATGACTTTCGAGTTTAGGACCGTGGTATTCCTGGGGAAGAAAGGGAGAGCTGAGCCCTTTATGCCAGACTCTTACATGAATTCCCCAGCCAGCGTGGGGAAGGGGGCTAGCTCTGGGGTCTAAGGAGGAGAGAAGGATCATCTTAAACCCAATCTTTCCTACCTGTGCAAGGCCAGTATGCTGCCAAGATTCCGGTACAGTACGGTGCCAATCACAAATACAGAAGAGGCATCAGTCTCTGTAAAACAGCCCTATCAGCATTAGACTCAAGTGATGTTCTTGCCCCTGACCCATGTGCAGACCCTGCCCTTGGAACCTCCCCTCCTCCCTTCTCAATAAAGCAGTGTTTTTTTTTTGTTTGTTTGTTTGTTTTGTTTTGTTTTTCTGGAGGGGATCTTTAGTTAGGAAGTCTCAGGTTCAATTCCCCTGTATAAGTGGAAATTTTGTACCTTTTGAACTACATTCCCCAGAATTCCTTTTATCTCCCAGCATCCCTTTCCCTGAGCCCCAAGTTTGCATCTTCACATTATTGTTTTATATAGTTCTGTAACTCTTCCCTCTTGCTCTTCTTCCTGTGACTGTGGCTTGGTTAGCTAGCTTTTTTTTACTTTAGTTATTATTAATAAACTATAAAATATAATACTTAGTTATTGTATATTAATTTTAATCTTTACACCTCTAATAAGTAATGAAAATGACAATAGTACAATTAAGTTTATTTCAAATGGTTTGAACAATGGAACTCAATGATTAGTCATTAATGGTTCTATTCCAACTTGGAAGAAAGTCTAAAGGAGAGGACCCTAAGAATCAATGTTTGGCCTATGCTGTTTAGCATTACTATTTATGACTTGAATGAAAGTGGAGATGTCTTCTTGATCAAATTTATAAATGACGTGAAGCTAACAGAGAAAATCTAGGGTCAGAATCAGAATAAAAATGATTTCAGCAGCCTAGAACGGTGGGTTGAAGTTCAGAAAATGAAATTTAATAAGAACAAATGTAAAATCTAACATTTGGCCCCCAAAAATCAATTTCACAGGCAAAAGATGAGGGAGGCATGGCTAGATGGCAATTTGTCCAGAAAAAAAAACATTTAAAGGGGGATAATGGGCTCCCAGTGTGATATGGGTCAACAAAATATTAGCCCCACTACAAAACAAAAACAAACAAACAATCTAAGGCTGAAGGAAGGGAGACAGAGTTTCTGGAATGAGGAAGATGACAATGTCCCTGTTCAGGACTACACCTGAAGAATTATGTTTAGTCCCATGAACCACGTTTTAGGGAAGGCCCTGACAAGCTGGAATATATCTGGACGAGGGTCACCAGGATGGTAAGCAGAATAGAGAATATTATATGTGGAGACATCAACTCTTCTTCAGGAGAATTTATGTATCCTGAAGACAGAGACTAAGAGAAAACTCCCTTACCTTCTGTCTTAGAATAAATATTAAGTGTTGGTGGTTCTAAGGAAGAAGAGTGGTAAGGGTTAGGCAATGGAAGTTAAGTGATTTGCTCAGGGTCACACAGCTAGGAAGAGTCTCAGATCAGATCTGAACCCAAGACCTCCCTCTAAGCTTGGCTCCCAATCCATTGAGTCATCTCACAGCCCCGAGACAGGGACTTTTTAAAAATTGTTTTTGTATCCTCAGTAGTAAAATAATTTTTGATAAATTAAAAGGCTCAGTAGAATAGTTTGTGCCTATCTCTAATAGGAAAATAAGGTAGTGGGATTTGTTTTTCACTTGAAGAAATGAGACTCATTTATTTGTCATTAGAAATGTGAAACAGTATATATCTCCTGTGGGGAAATGTCATTGGGGTGCTATTCTGTGCATAACTTATTTGGGGAAATAAGACAGTATGATAGGATATTCTATATGACCATTCGAGAATGAGCATAATATAGAGTTTGTACATGCTTTCCATGTGAAGAGAAAAGAGTGGGATTTTTTTCCTTGACAAAGGATGCCCTCTATGAGACATTTAGGTGACTTCATAACTTACTAGAAGAAAGGGAATGACATTATATTCCTATCTTTCCCTACTTCAAGCATGATGTTAGACAACAGAAAGGACCTCCTGGTAATGCCCTTCTTGACCTGTGGTTGGGTACCTCATTACAATAAGACACAGAGACAGATTCAGTACTCTAACTGTAAAATCCTAGATTTTTAAAACTTCTACCCCTTACCCATCACCTCAAGCCCAGAGGCGTGAAGCTCTCTCACCTGCAAGACCAGTAGAGAAGACACTCTTGGAGACAGTGACCTTGTCCTCGGATGTTCTTGACCAGTCACCAGGGGTACGCCAGCCTTTCATAGGGAAGCTGATGTCCGTGGCACCACTGGCGGGGAACTTGTGAATGCTGAGGACTGGAGAGTAAGGGAGAGAGCAAAAGGGGAGGAAAGAGATAAAGATAAATAGAGAAAAGATACAGAGACAGAGGGAGAGAAGAAAGAAAGAGGAGGAGAGGCAGAGATATAAACAGGGAGAGAAGTAGAGGGGAGAGAAGGAGAGAGAGGAAAAAGAAATATGTTGGATGGCAGAATCAGCATTCAAAAATATATCAATCGGCATCAGCTAGCTGGCTGAGTGGATAGAGATACAAAGGCTGGAGATGGGAGTTCCAGGGTTCAAGTCTGGCCTCAGACACTTCTTAGCTATGTGACCTTGGCAAGTCACTTAACCACCATTGCCTGGATCTTACTTAGAACTTTTGCCTTCAAATTAATACTTAGTTTTGGTTCTAAGATGCAAGGTAAGAGTGTGATAAATGTGTGTGTAGGTGTGTATAAGTACATCTACACACACACACACATATATATATACATAAATACATCTATATCTAAATCTATATCTATATCTATCTATATATCTATATCTATGTCTATATCTAAATCTATATCTATATCTATATCCACACATATATAAATGGATTGATGGGCTGGTCAGAAACTAACAAATTAAGTTTAACCAGAATGTAAAGTCCTATATGTGACTCCAAAAAATCAATTAGAGAAGTGCATGGAGAGGGAAATGTGGGTAAAAACATGTAAAAACACCTGGGAATTTTAGTGGATAAAAAGCTTAATACAAGTTATCAGAATACTGCAAAAGGTGAGAAGGAGAAAGAGAAGAATAAAAGCCATGTTTTGATATCTAGTAATCTTGGTGAAGGATGTCCTCTCCTTCAGTTAGACACCATCTAAAATAGCATGAGTAGTCCTGTGTGCCACATTGATATACTAATGTGTGTCCAAAGGAAGACATCCAGGATAGATGGGGGATTTGAGAATATGTCAATTAATAATCAATTAATTAATAATTATTATCAATTATTATCAATCAATAAAATTAATGACTAAGGATATTATTTGGAGAAGAGAAGACTTGGGAAGTGGAGCAAGAACCCTGTCCTAAAATATTTAAAGGGTCATTGTAGAGAATAGAGGATAAGCTTATTCTACTTGGCCCCAAAGGAATGAACTAAGGAAACATTTCGAGAAAGTAGATTTTCTACAAACTTCCCAACAACCAAAGACATGCCATAATGGAATGGGAAGATAGGAACTCTCCGTCACTTAAAGTATCCAAGCCTAATGTTGACGGCAAGTGTTAGGGATACTTTGGACAGATTCCTTCCACAGGTAGGGGCAGGCTAATATGATGCTTGAAGGCCCAGCAGAAAGAGGAATAGACTTGGAATTTTTTTAAAATTCTTTTTGAATCTCATTGTTGACACCTACTAACCCTTGCACAATTCCCCTTCTCTAATTTTCTATGGCTCATGCTGAAGAAATCCAATTCAAGTGCCTGTCCTAGAGTTATTTTTCCTGGGCTTGGATAGACTAAGTTTCCTCCCCTGTAAAATAAGACTGTAGTACCAAATTCCTTGAAGCCTCTGGTATTCCATAACTCTATAGTTTATTGATCACAGGTAGGCTTTCCATTTCTACTGCTACTGCTGAAAATGTAAATTCTGATCTAGTTTCCTCTCTCCAGAACGAAGAGATATGGGACCCATTCAAATAAATAAAAGAAAAGAGTTCATTACAACCATTTTAACCCTCCCTACCAATAATGAAATATTCTCGGGCTGTAGTCACAAAAATAGAAAATCGTCATTGGGTAGTATGCTGATATAATTCCCCTCCTCAAGTACCACCAGTGGCTACCTATTGCCTCTGAAAATAAAATACAACTTCCTCAGCTGGGTATTTAAATCCCTTCACAAATTATCTCCTGCTCACTATTCCATGTTCAGTTTATATAATTCCTCTCAAGTACTCTGTGTCCAGCCATGCTAGTCTACTTGCTATTCCCCAAAGCTGTCTTTCCATCTCTCACCTCCATGCCTTTGCATACACTGTCCTCAACACTTAGAATGAACTTTCTCCTTATGTAGGGCTCTTAGAATTCTTATCTTCCCTCAAGGTTCAGTTCAGGTGCTGCCTCCTAAAAGAAACCTATTGTGAACTCATTAGTTAATGTCTTCTCCCTCCTTGAAGCATCATGTATATACTTACTGGTTTTACACGTTATATGCTGCCATGATACTCCATGAGGGCAGGAGTAATTTTTAATTTTGTCTTTGTGTCCCTGAAATAGCCAAGGACCTTGCATGTGAAAGTAACTTAAATGATTGTTGAAATGAATTGAATAAACCAGAGAATGCCCATGGGAAGACCTTAAGCAATCAACCAAACAGCATAGATTTATTAAACTTAGAACACAGGCTATAGAATGCCATGGCCAAGAGGGTCCTTGGAGCACAGAACATGTGCAACATGTTTAAATGGACAGGGGTTTTGAGATTATCATTTCCAAAGCTTTCATTTTATAGATGAAATATTGAAGTCAGAGAGGGAAGATGACTTGCCCAAGGTCCTAGTGAATTGGTGGCAGGGCTGAGACTAGCAAATAATGCCTTTAACTAAAATACTCTTTCTACTCTGTCAGATACCCTATTATAGCACCTGAGTTTCACCCCACAGGGTTCAATGGAAATTGGGGAACCATGGTAAAAGAAGTTACTGAATAGCTATAAGGATCATTAGATAATGGGTTTGGGATGGAGCTGGAGCCAAACCTCAGATTTCTGGAAAGCCCCAGCTTGAGTAGTTCTCTCTAAGATCTTCCAACAAGTCCCTATTCAACGTCCCTTTGAAGGATTCTACTGAGGGGGAACCTATTCCCTGACCAAGCAGCCCATTCTACTTTGGCCTGGCTTATAGGATGTCCTTCCTTCTATTTAGCCTGACAAGATCATTCCTATGTTGAGCCAAGATTGAATATTTCATAGTACTTCCTGCCATGTAGCCACATTCTAACCAAATTAGTTCTTTTCTATCCCCTGTTCTCTTCTTGCCTTCACTACCAATTCTCTGCCTTTTCTCAAGTTTGAATGGAACTCCCTAATCCTTCATCTTCAATTTGAGATGCTCCTTTCCTTTAGTGCTAAGGAAGGGTGCCACCTCCTCCAAGGAGCCTTCCCTAATAATCCCCACTACCAAAGACAAAACTGATCTCTCTTTCCTCAAATATCACATAAGACTTTGACTGGACCCCTACTTGTTCTTACATCACTATTCTCTCCATTAGTCTCTAAACTCAAGAGCAGCACTTGGGATAACAATAGTACCAATGAATAGTACCATGAAAATAATAATAAAAATGATTTGTTTGTTGTTTTGGATAATCATTTTTCAGCGGTGCTTAACTCTTCATGTCCTTATTTGGGGCTTTCTGGGCAAAGATAATGGAGGAGTTTGTCATTTCCTTCTGCAGTTCATTTTCCCAGATGAGGAAACTGAGGCAAACAGGGTTATATGACTTGCCCAGGATGACACAGCTAGTAAGTGTCTGAAGCCAGATTTGAACTCAAAAAGATGGGTCTCCCTTAGGCCAGGACCAGCACTCCATTCATTACGCCACCTAGCTGCCAAATATAATGATAGCTAAAATTTATAAGACATTTAAAGTACTTAATATACATTATCCCATATGATCTATGTTGCCTACGTTTAACCTAGGTCAATTCAATTATTATTTATTAAGCAATTATTATGTGCAGAGCACTAGGAATATAAGGACAAAATGAAAAACAGAAAAAGCTCCTGTCTTCAGGGAGCTTACATTCTACTTAGAGGATACAATGTGCAAATAATATTGATCTATGTGGTATGCATACATATTATAATTTGTGCACACACACATATATATTTACATACATTATAATTTGAGAAGGGAGAAAGAATTAAGAATTAGTAGAAAGGGGTCGGCAGAGATGACTTCCTGTAGGAGGTGACACTTGAGCTGCTCCATAAAGGAAAGTAAGAATTTGAGGATGGGAAGGTGAGGAAAGAGGACATTTTAGGAATAGGGGATTGCCCACCATGCAAAAACACGAAGGCTTGAGATGGAAAATTGAGTCTAGGAAAGAGCCAAGGTATCTTTTGTAAATAGAATGTAGAGTATTTGAAGAAGATTTCTATGAAATGAGCCAGAAAGGTGAGTCAGAGCTAGATTCTGAAGGGCTTTACAAGTCAAACAGAGGAGTTTTTATTTTATCCTAGAGGAAATAAGTGGCCAGTTAAGATGCTTGTTCAGGGGAGTTATATTTTAGGAATATTTGTGGAAGGTGGATTGGAAAGGGGATAAGCTTGTGGCAGAAAACCAATTAAGAAACTATTGAAATATTGCATGGGAGAGGAAATAAGGGTCAGGATTAGGGCAATAACTAGAAAAGAACAGATGTGAGAGAAGAAATCCAAGGTTTGGTAACTGATTGGACATATTGTGTCAGAAAGAGTGAAGAGTCAAAGATGTCAACTTAAGTGAATGAAAGAATGACTAATATATATATATCTATGTACGTACCAAACACAGTACCCTGTATGTAGTAGGTAATTTAGCATTAGTAAATATTTTAAAATTATAATTTAATTAGGGGAAGCTAAGTGACTCAGGGGATAGAGTCAGGAGATGGGAAGTCTTGGGTTCAAATCTGATCTCAGACACTTCTTAGCTGGGTGATCCAAGGCAAGTCACTTAATCCCAATTGTCTAGTCCTTACTGCTCTTCTGCCTTGGAATTGATACCTAGTATCAGTTCTAATACAGAAGGTAGGGATTAAAAAAACATGATTATTTACTTGAATTGAATCACAGTTTATTAATCTTTTGTAAAGAGCTTTGGAAAATATCCAGTTCAATTCAGAAGGACCCCATCTCTGAACAGAAATCTCCCTACAGAGTCATCCAGGCTGTTTGAAGGCACTTGGTAATGGGGAGTTCATAAAATCCCTCAGACAGCAAAAGCAGTCTTAGTAGAAGTAGTAACAGCCTCTACCAGGCTCAGGGGAGACCAGCATTCCAAAAAAGAGATAGGAGCTGTCCCAAAGAGTCACCAACTAACACACTGAGTGAGGAACAATCCAAGCAAAGTGGTGGGGGATTGGGGACCCACATGGCATCACTGGAGAAGCAAAGGAAAAAGAATTAGAAGAGAGACAGAAACCTTCTTGGTTCCTCCCTCTTAGGGACCCTTGCGACTAAGCCAAAATATGAGCCAGAATAGGGCCAGTTAGTTCTTGAAAATAGCAGTAGCTTCAGGGGGAAACATGAAGCATCTTAGGAGAACATGCCTTGGCTCCATCATGAAAAGATTCTGGTTTCTATAAGCATGACTTAGGCAGTATGATTTCTTAGAAAGAAAAAGTAGTCTTAGGGACTAGGAACCTGGATTTAAGCACTGTTTTTTCCTGTGTAACAGAGCAAATGACTTGATCTCTATGCTCAGTTTCTGCTCTTTTAAAATGAAGATAATCAACAAATATTTTTAAATGACTATGGTGTGTCAGTAATGCTTTCTCACTTTACCACACAGGGTTGCTGTGAGGACCAGTGCTTTTTAAACATTAAAATACACTCGATATGTAAAACATAATTATCATTTTCCCTTTAGATTTCAATAAAACGCTCTTATAAAAATAATTTCCTGTTTCTAGAGCTCTTTTAGGTTTACAAAATACTTTGCACCCAAAACTCCATGAGGCAAAAATGAGGAGCATTAGCCCAGTTTTCTAGAAAGGGAAACTGAGGATAGGAGATGTGACTTGGTCTACCCATGACTGCACAAGTAGTTAGTGGGTTTTATTTAAACTCTGATCTGTCAGATTCTCTGTCACTAGAATTCTGAGAGGAAAAAGGAAGATTTAAGCTGGTGGCAGAAGTCGGTTTTTAGGAGGGAATCAAGAATCCCTGGAGGCTGGTGTCAGTAGAAGAAAGGGAGAAGGGTTCAACATGCTTTTTGAAAACTCTTTACAAAAGGATTTCAAATGGAGGCTGGATGACTACTCACTCCAGGTAAGGGAGATTTCCTATTCATATATGTGTTGGATAGCTCCTTCCTAACTCTGAGAACCCATGCTCAACTATGGGTTTTGTTTTGGCCCACTGGAGAGGGATAAAGGGACTAGATCTGGGGTGGGAGGAGCAGTGCTTGAGAACTGGTAAATATCCTACTTATGCTAATTTATTTATATATTACCAAGACTAGATTTAGAAAATGAGAGGAAAGAAAGAAGAAAAGAGGCAGGACAGAGAGAAAGAAAAGCTCACCCAGATTATCTGTCACTTGATAGGAATCTCTGAAGTCCTTCATACGGAAGCCAATGACGTCGACAAAGTCCTCTACCAGGCGGAAGAGCTCCTTAGCATTGGGGCCCATCTGATGAGTTGGAGATGGGATAAAATATAGAAGGGCAGTTTCTCAGAAATAGAAGAGACCTCAGAGGTCATCTGGTTCAATTCCCATCCAATGTATCCCCACCAAACCCCTCCAAGATTTCACAAATAAATGGTCATCTAGTCTGCTCTTCAAAACCAATGATAGAGAACTTACTCTCTCTAGAAGTAGCCCATTTTACTTTTAGGCACAACCAATTATTAGAAAAATGTTTCCAAATTCTGATGGAAAATCTGTCTTCTTGTAATACCCCCCTCAAACCAGCATTGGTTCCCAATTCTCTCCTTTTGGGATAAGCAGAAAAATATGAGCCCCATAAGAATCCTTAAGATATTTCCAAGAATCATGTCTCCCGACTAAGCTCCATTGTCTCTCATTCATTTCTGACTTAAACAGTCAAGAAATAAGGCATGCCAGCCTTCAGAGACTTTTTACATATGTGCTTAGACATATGAATTGATGCAACTGAAGTCACTTTTCAGGGTACTAAGGAAATCTAGTCCCCTTCATAAAATAAAACTAAGGGATAATTTTCCCCAACCAAATAAAAAGGGAACACAAAAGATAAACAAAATAAAAACAAATCTACATAATTTAAGAAGCATCAGGTCATTCAAAAGCTGTACCTTTTTGGCTATTGGGTTATATCCTATAATTCATTACTTTGCCAGCCAACTTTAATCATCTTTCCTATTTTATTAGATCTCAACTTATTTTAATGAGCGGGTAGTTTCTGAGTTTACAGTGCCCAGAATCAAGTTGGCAGAAGACAGAGCAGGGCTCCTTCTGGATAAAAAAAATTGTAAAGGGTTATCTCTATAAGTGGAAAATTGAAAGTTGGTTTTATACATGGCCACTTGGGTAGAGGAACAAATTGGGGTAAGGATTATTTCTGGTGAAGCATGTGTCTAGAGAAGGATAATGGGGGTTAGATCCTGTGGAAGTGTTTTAGACTCCTTCTCCAGTTAGTTAATGATTTGGGGAAAAGGAAGAGGACTTGTTTGTTTTCAGTCCCTACCAGCTGGGCCTCCTCCCATTTGTCTCGGTTCTCTTCAGTCAGCAAGTTGCTTATAATCTGGACAAAGTTCTGAAAAAAAGAGGGAGAAAGTAAGATGCTAGGGAGATTGGCATCTATTTCTGACTTTGTCACAACTGGGATATACCCCTTAAGCTCAATTTAGTGGATCTGTTTTCCCCATCTCACTTAGCCTCTGCTGAGTGATCTCCATGTAGAGAGAGCTATATAGGAGGCTGTGGGAGACACAGAGCAACAGAGAAATAACCTCAAGCCCTCAGGAAATCAAAGGATAATGGAAGACAAGATAATGATGACAGTGATGGTGATGGTGCCGGTTGAGATGTTGACAGGGATATCATTGGGATTGGTGCTAATGAGGATGTAATTGTCCTATGATAAGAAGTATAGTGATTGTGGTAATGGTAATGAGGGAATCTAGTCAGAGAAATGATGGTATCGATAGTGATAGTACTGGTGATGGTGATGGTCATGGCTGTGGTGATGGTGATAACAACTCTGATACTGATAGTGATGGCAATACCACCACTTAA
>NC_058130.1:699703593-699717017 GCF_016433145.1 Gracilinanus agilis | reverse complement strand
CCATGTGCAGCTGAAAAGAAGGTGTATTCCTTTTTGTCCCTATTTATTTTTCTCCACATATCAATTAAATCTAATTTTTCTAGGACTTCATTCACCTCTCTTACCTCTTTCTTATTTATTTTTTGGTTTGATTTATCTTGATCTGAAAGAAGAATATTTAGATCTCCCACTATTATGGTTTTACTATCTATTTCCTTCTTGAGCTCTGCCATGCACTGCTTTTTTATTTTTTATTTTTTTTATTTTTGCATCCATAGCACTTAGCACAGTGCCTGGAGCATAGGAATCACTTAATAAATGTTTATTGACTAACTATGATGATGTTGATAAAAGCAATGTTGATGGAAAGATGGTGTCTTTTTACAGTAATAGTAAGGGTGATGGTGTGATTTCAGTACTGATTATGATGTTTTCTCTTTTGAACAAATAAGATATATGTAAAAGGCTCTGCAAATCTTAAAGCTGTATATACATAGCTGGCACATAGTAGGTGATTAATGAATACTGAGTGATTGATTGAAATTCAAATTATTTTTCTTATATCAGTAACAAACTATGATTATCAACAAGTCAATAAGTATTTAGTAAGCTCCTAAAATATGCCAACAAGGGGCAACTAAGCAGGACTTGGATAGAGAGTTAGGGCTGGAGTCAGCATTCAAATTTGGTCTCAGAAACTTCCTAGCTGTATGACCACTTAATCCCAATTGCTGAGCCCTTATTGCTCTCCTGCTTTACAATCAATACTTGGTAAGGTTTTTTTTAAATAACTTGCTAAACATTATGCTAGGCAGTGACAACAATGAAATAATCCTTCAAGAAACTTATATTTTGTTGGAGATGACATATAAACATGATGGTGATAATAGTGAGGTTAATTGCAGGGTTAGTGTTTTAATGGTGTTGGTGATAGTGGTGGCAATGGTGGTATGTGGTATATGGATGTTGATGGTAATCACTGGCATTATCATGGAAATGAAGGAATGACAGAGATGTTAAGCTTTTGCAATGGTCTGCACTGCTCACTATAGGGGTACATTTCAGTCCTCTACATCTTGATCCCCAAACATCCAAGTAGACTTTTTTCCAAGCCCCTTACCTGGACATCGCCTGGGGTAGGGCTGTGGTAAGCTCTCCGGAAGATCTCAGTCATATTCCTCAGCATGTCAATGGTGGAAAGGAGGTCCCCACTGTAGCTGGTCCCATCCTGAGAGATCTCCACCAGTGTCTGAATCACTTCTGACACATCTTCAACTAGAATCCCCCGCTGAGCCTTTACCAGGTGTTCCCGGGTCTGTGGAAGCAGGAGAATGTTGGAGGCAGGAGGCTGGACGTGATGATTTGGCAAACCAATTCTCAGCATTATAGTCTCCAGGCTATATGAGACCTTAGATATCATCTAGTCCCATCTCCCAAGCACAAAGACAGCTTCATTGACAGGCTATTTAGGCTCTTTATAAAGATTCCCCAGGGACTGTTGGGTCTCTTTTTTTCCAGGGGAGGTTCTCTCTGACCCAACAGTCAGTCCAATCAGATGGAATTTCAAAGGGTCTAAGATTTCTATGCTTTGAAGCCTTGAGAAACAGAGCTTCTGAGAAACAACAGCATCTGATCTCAGGTCCCCAAATGGCCACACTAAGAAATGTCCTTTGATTTTTTTGAGCAAATGGGCAAAGGAGATCTGATGGAAACCATTAAATTTATTAAAACCTCATAAAGGGAAGTCAGGAAAAGGACTATCCTGCCCTCTCCAAAGGTGAACTTGCTACCAGTTCCTACCTGTGCCCTGGAGAAATGGAATAGAGAACACTCATGGAGAAACAGGGATAGGGGTCTAAGGGAATCATGGAGCAGTAGAATTTTAAAGCCGAAAGTTACTTTGCATTGGAATTGCATTCAGGAAGAAAAGGATGGAAAGATTTTGAGGACAGGGCATGGAAGGAGAGGGGAGAGGGGTGGAGAAGAGAGGGCACAGAAGCTAGAGGACAAAGAGAAAGAAAGGGAAAAAATAATTGACCTGGAAAGGACCCTAAAGATTACTGTGTCTACCCCCTTTAATTTATAGATGAGAAAACGGATTCCCAACTCCCAAATTAGCTTACTTGACTGAAGTCACAGCAGCAGAGGTGGGAATAGCATCCAGAACTCTCAACTTGCATCCCACCACCCTTTCCACAAGCTCCCAGAATTCTAGAAATGGAGAGGTCCTCAGGGGTTATCTAGTTGAATCCTTTTCCAGAACAGGAATCCCTTTTACAAAGTGCCAAAGACTGGAGGTATGGGAAATGAGAAAGGATGGAAGGAGAGGGGCAAACAGAAGGGAAATAGAGAGGGTAACAGCAATTGAGAAGGAAATAGGAGGCAGAACCAACAGGAATAAAAGACAGGGATGGTCAGAATGGGCTAAAGCAGAAAAACAAGGCTTCCCAGAGTAAGTGGGGCTGAATCTGGGTCTTAAGAACAGGTAGGGGTTAGAGACACAGAGTGGACAGGAGAGGGCATTCCTGTTTTAAAGACTAGAGTAAGCAAAGTTCGAGCAGTGGGAATTCACTAAATTACAATACCAAAGACTATCAGACCTACCCTAAAGACTATTTAGTCACACCTCTTCATTTTATATAGATGAAGTAAAATTGAGTCCTAGAAGAAGGGAAATCACTGGCCCAAGATCACTAGTGTCATAGCCCTAATATAGTCAAATGTTTAGAATGTTGGAACTGGAAGAGCATTTAGAGCTTGTCTGGCCCAAATGCAATGAACTGCCCAAAGATGCATAATCAGGTAATAACAGGCAATGAAATACACAGAATGACAAATTTAGGTCCTAGAATGTAGAATTTCAAAGCTAGAAGGGAATCTTGATACATACAAGGTTAGAGCTGAAAGGGACCTCAGAGACCATTCCAGCCTAAACTCCTCATTTACAGAAAAGAAAATGGAGGCCCAGAGGTCAAATGACTTATCCAAGGTCAAACACAGGGAGTCACACTGAGGTCTCCTGCTTAGAGTTCTTTCTGGTATGTATAGCTTCAGGAAGTTTCAGGATTTGTTCTTGAACCCAGTAGACAGATTACAATAAAGGGACCAGATCTCTCTTGGGCATGGTTGAGGGCAGGGAGAACCTGAGTCAGGGGCAAAGAAGGATGGAGCTCCCCACCAAGGGATCATCTGTCCCTCACCATCATTTGGATGTTCCGATAGTCGATGGAAACACACTTGATGTAAGTGGGGGGTTCCCAGTTGGCGACGCCTTCCTCATCCAGCACACACTTCCTGAGGATGAGGCCTGAGATGGGTTTAGGGGAAGGGAAAGAGAGGTTATGTCTCAAAGTGCTCCCCAGAGGTCACCTCATCCAGTCCCCTTCTTTAGCCCCCAACCATAGAACCATAGACTCCTACACCATCGAAGTTGGAAGGGACCTTAAAGATTTTGAAGTCCAACCCCTTAATTTTACAGAGGGAAAAAATGAGGTGCATAGAAGAAAAGCTCATCCAACAAGGTGAGAACATATCCAGGACTAGACCCAGGCATCCTGGTTCCCAGGCAAGGGCTATCTTCCCTCCCCCTTGAACCCTATTTCTTTCAAAAATAACTGAAAAGTATAGGATGTTAAATAAATGCTAGGCATCCTTATTTTCAAGAGGGGTAGTTCTCCTCAGGGTCTCTTAAGAGAGACTTTCTAAAGGCCAGACTTCTACCTCCAGCCCTGTCTTCCTTTTCTCCCCTCCCTCCACTACCTCTCCAGTAAAGCAGAACACAGGATTAAGTGCAGCTTTTTGGAGGAGAGAGCAATCTTATTTCCTATGGCTTCCAAGAGTAGAAGTAGGATCAGTGAGGGGACATTCTAGTGAGTTTGATTCCATCCAGCTTAAGAAAGAACTCTCTAACAATTGGAGCTATCTATCAGTGAGTGGGAAAAGTATGTACTGGGAGTGATGAGCTCCCCATCAATGATGGCATTCAAGAAAAAGCTGAAAAATTATTGCTCACGGATGTTGAAGAATGATTTCCTGAACTTGGAAGGAGGTTAGGTTGGATACCCTCTGAAGTCCCTTCTCACTTTGAGTCTATGATTCTACAACTGGTTGGATAAGAAGTCCCAGGGCCCATCCCTTCATGCCTGGCACCCTCTAGAGATCCATACCTGTGGCATTTCGGGGACACCGTATGGCAGCCACATCCCCAGCTGGGGTCTCCTTCCAGACCATGGAACCAGCATTATCTTCATAGCAGATTTCATGGGGCTCTACCAAAGAAAGCAAGAGATAGGCAGGTAAAATGAAAGTAGGGTATTCCTCAGTTATACTCAAAAAAAGAAAGGTGAAAGGAAGAGAACACAGGGCATGGGCTGGAGTTTGGCTCCATTAACTAAACTGTTAGAGTCCAGGTAACCAAACCAGAGAGCTGAAGTCTAATTTGAGCTGTCATCCACACACTAAGAATAATTGCTCCCCAGTTGTAAAGTGATCCCCAACCCTAACTCCACACTGAGCCCCAAACCTGGTCATAGACTGAGCTCTAATTCTGTTCCCAGATCCTTGTTAGAGATTTCAAGAGGTGGCCAAAACCCATCAACCCTACATGTTCCCTCCATGCTGCAAGGACTTGGCCCGGCCATGTCTCAGGAGTCCCTAAACAGCCTTTGGGTGGTCCTGGTCACCCTTTTACCTCAGTGGGACTAGAGTAGAACCAGAGTGGGACAACAAGGTTCTGAGCTCAATTCACTAGAAGCCACAAGCATAAAGAAATCAGGCAGAAAGATTGAGGGAAACCAAGTGTCTCCCCCTATATCTCTAAGGAATTCTTCTAAGTGATAGGAAAGGGCGGGAGGAAGACCACAGAAGTTAGTGGAGGAGGGGGAATAGGAGGAGGGAGGTGGGAGGAGGGAGATGGGTACCTAGAAGGGAATATGACTCACCAGGGCACCTCCTTTGGCTGCACTGTCTGTACTCCTCCTTGGGACCCTGGCAGGCTTCACCCCCAAAGAAAGGGCCATGGCAGGCTCGATCACGCCTCTGGGTACCCCCGCCACACGTAGTACTGCAGCTTCCCCAGGTGCCCCAGGCTTGCCACTTGCCATCCACTGGGAGAGTAAAATATGACAACATAGAAATACACACACACAAAAAGGTACCAAAGCAGAGGCACAGATACGGAAACAGACAGAAGGAGAGACCCAAAGATATGGAGACACGCAGGAAGAGATGGAGAAAGAGAAGAGGTGAGTAGAATAATGCACGGCCAATGCAGGCAGAGGCAGAATCAGAGAGGCATTAGAGACCACAAGAATACAGAGGGATAGGAAGGCATGGAGCCACAGGGACAGTCACAGTGAACAAACGGAGAAACACCAAGGCAGGAGCACATAAAGATAAACCAACCAACAAACAAAAAAGACAAAAGAATAGGAAGACATGGAATATACGAATATTGGAGAAATAGAAATCCAGAGAACCAAAGACTAGCAGAAGAGAGGATGAGGTCCCTGCTGGGACTCACTTTCCACAGCCCCAAACAAAAGTTTACCTTCATGCCCTTAACCCATCCCGCCTCAGCCCTCCCTTCTGCCCACAGGCTATTCTGAGCCTCCCACTGGGGGATGGACACTGACCTGGGCACTGCCGGAGGAAGCAGTCTCGAGTCTCTGCCCAGTGGCCCTGGCACTCAGCCCCTCCATAAGAGGGTCCATTGCACTCTCTGGTACGCTGCTGGGTGCCGTTGGAACAGCTGGATGAGCAGGAACTCCAGCTTGACCACTCATTCCAGTTGCCATCCACTGCCCGGCCCGGGGGGAGGAAAAGGGACAGAACACAGAGCATGAATACCTTTCTTGGGTTTACCATCCCTGGTGGAAGAGCATTTGAGGCTGCCAAGTTGCACAGTTCCTAAGCAGTCACCAGATGGCTTTGGCCATTCTGCTGTATCTCAGTAGTTAGTTTTAGAAAAACTGGAATAGGATGAGAAGGGTCAGATCCATCTAAGGGAGGCCAAGGTGAGGGGCCAAGCAGCCAGGACAACAGGCCACTGCCTCCCTCCTGAACCCTCTCAAAGGAAAGGTACCCAGGGGCAGGGTGCTCCAAGGTCACTATCATGGAATCTCTAAGCTAGAAGGTAATTCAGAAGACATCTAGTGCAACCTTTATCTAAGAAGGCATCACTTCTAGAACATATATCATGAATGGCCAGCCAGTCTGTCCTTGACTATTTCCTTGGGGAGGAAGGATCACTGTCTTCTAAGGAAGTTCATTCTACTTTTGGATAGCCTTGTTGGTGGTGACAGTGTGACACAGCATATAGAGAAGCACCCTCTAGGCCAGGAGAGATCTGTGTTCAAGTCCTGCCTTTGACAAATGGTGGCTCTGTGACCCTAGATTAACCATTCTCAGTACTCTAAGCAACTCTAAAATTTTACATTCTGGAGAAAATATTGAAAGGTCCTGAACAGTAGTTCTCTAAATTAATGAAAACACAAGTCTGATTCCGCCACCCCAAAAATGTTTTTAAGGAAGCTTTTCCTTCTTTCATGACTTCAGTCATTGCTCACAAATTCCTGCCACTTGTTTGGGTTTTGCCCTCTCCAAAGTGGACAAATTCATTTCATCAGCCATAAGACAGCCTTTCATATACTTAAATACAAGTTATTCTGTTCCCCCTGAGTGTCTTCTTCTCCAAGTTAAACATTTCTACTTCTTTTAATTATTTTCCAAATGACATAGGCTTCAGTCTTTTCATCAACTTCATTACTTTCCCCTGGATATTCTTCAGTGCATCAAAACCCTTCCTAACCTTGCCTCCCACAAAGGACCAAGGAAAAATATAGTGGGTATTTATCAGCACCTCGCTATAGATACTATTTGTTAATGAGAGCTCATTAACATTTCTAGCTGCCTTATCCCACTATTGATTCATGTTTCACTTGCAGACACTTTTTTAGTGGAGCTGTTGGCTATTCATGTTCCTCCGTCTTATACTTGTGGAATTGTTGGCTTTAAAAACTCAAGGGCATGACTTTGTATTTACCTCTATTAAATATCTTCTTATTAGATATGGCCTAAAATTCCAATCTGTTGAGATCTTTTGGGACTCTGGTTGTTATATAACGTTATCGAACATTTCTGACTTATATCACCACAGCTATTATCACCATCACAACCAACACCTTTACCACCACCAACATCATCAATATTATCATCATCAACACCATCACCCCCATCAGAAACCTACCATTCCCATTGACACGATCATTATCATCACCTTTGTCTCCATGACCACCATCAACCTTACCACCAAGGCAAAGACTACCATCACCGTCATGTCTCTGTTATCATTACCTTTACCATCACAAGCTTCATTATCATCATTATCTCCATTAACAATTACCACTGTCATCCTCACTGTTACCATTGCCAACACCATGATGCCATCTTTACTACCACCAGCAGCAGCATATCCAGCCACAGATTGCCACCAGCATCAAATGGAATCTGTTACTTCTGAGGCAAAGTCTCCCACAGGAGGAAAAGGATGAGACAGTTGGGAGTAGTTTTTTAGAGGTGAGGGTCATAAATCAAACTGAGGCTCCTCGAAGGGAACTAAATTAGAGGTTATGTGAAGCCAGAGAAAGAACAAAGACTGAGCTTAGGAGCAGGAATGTCCACGAAATCCCAAAGACTGGCCTGTCAGTTAGTTCCCTATCCCCCCTAGTCCTTGGAGTTGTTAGGAGCTAGTGTACAAATGGAGATTTTGTACTTTGAACTATGTACCCCAGAATTCCTTTCTGTTTTACCCAGAATGTTTTTCCCTTTGTCCACGTTTGCGTCTTCACGTAATTGTTTAAAAGTTCTGAAACTCCTTCCTCTCTCTTTCTCTCTCTCTCTTTCTCTCTCTCTCTCTCTCTCTCTCTCTCACACACTCTCTCCTCTTCTCTCTCTCCCTCCCTCTCTCTTTCTCTCTCTCACTCTCTCTCCTTCTCTCTCTCTCTCTCTCACTCTCTTTCTCTCTCACTCTCTCTCCTTCCCTCTCTCCCTCCCTCCCTCTCTCTCTCTCTGTCTCTCGTTCTCTCTCTCTCTCTCTCCTTCTCTCTCTCTCTCTCTGTCTCTCTCTGTCTCTCTGTCTCTCTCTGTCTCTCTGTCTCTCTCTCTCTCTGTCTCTCGTTCTCTCTCTTTCTCTCTCTTTCTCTCTCTCTCCTTTTGTGACCAGAGCTGGATTAGGTAGGTTTTTTTTTACTTTAGTTATTATCAATAAAACTTTTAAAGTGTAATGCTTAGTTGTTGTATATTAATTTTAATCTTTACACTAGTTTGAGGCCCAGTTCTAGGTGTGTTTCTTCTAAGGACAAGCATAGAAACAGGTTCCAGAATGAGAATCTACTAGGATAGCTCCCTTATATGCTATTGATTAAAGTTAATGGGGTTTAAGACAATCCCAGATGTCCCTGCCTTTGAGGCCCCTCTAGTAGTGGATATCAGAGCCAGGCTCTTATACTCTAAGTGAAAGGCTACACAGATAAGAACTAGAATAAGATGATGGAGGGGGGGGAACCTCTAATTATTTCATGCCTGATCCTGTAGCAGAAATGATGTGTCAGAATGGAAAGGATTCTATCCTTAGGACCAAGTACCCAATGACCAGGACCATGAGGAGCTATTGGTGGAACAAGTATCAATTTGGCAAATAATTTTAAAACTATAGGGATTAACATGGGAGACAGCCTGAGAGACCTAAATTTGAAATTGGCAGCTTGGGGCAGGGAGGATTGGGGAATTAAGAGGCAGAAGTGATCCATGATATAGTAGGATGGAGAGACAGAGAGACAGAGACACAGAGACAGAGTCACAGTGATAGCCAGAAAGACATAGAGACAGAAAGACAGAAAAACAGATAGAGATGGAAGCAGAGAAAGAGACAGAGAGACGGATGGATGAAAAAGAATGAGTCAGAAAAATACAGAGACTAAGAAATAGGAATGTAGACAGAGATGCATTAAGAAATAGAGACAGAGAGAAATGGAGAGACAAGAAGACTCAAAGATAAAGAGAGGAAGACAGACCATATAGAGGGAAGAGGAGAGCCATCTAGGGAGGATCTCTTAGCAGCCAGAGGCAGAGGGGGCAGGGAGGAGCAGAGCATTTGTATTAAAGCAATTTGCAGAGCTGGCCAGGAGCCTGCTTAATCCCCATGGCTATTTTTAAAGCTACTTCTCTTCCTCTAAGCCATTTCTCTCTGCTTTCTTTTTGTTAAGGAAACAAGTGAAGATCATGACTGCATAAAATCATGCCCATGGCAGCCAGGAAAGCCCAGGGGTTCTAGTTCTTCACCTTTAATATCAGCATCAGGAGCTGAGAGGTTACCTGTCTCAAGAGAAACTGTCTCATGGTCTACCTTCTTGGATATGGGTCTAGCTGGTTCAAGGAGAGGGGAACCAGTCGAGAAAAAGCTCAGGAGAAAGTAAATGGAGGAAAGGGATATTCCTTGGTCCTTTGATATCACTTCTACATTGGGATCATCCTTAAGTAACTTCACCCCCACAACCCTACCTGCCACTTTCAGTAGGCCTACTCATGCATGCTATCTGGACCACAATGTCTCTTTCTGCGCTAAGTAGTTCATTATCTGGAAAGGAATGCTAGGGCTTTGGATAAAGATGGAGATAGTAACAGTCCTGAGAGTGGTAAAGTTAATGATGATGGAAGGACACTTTTTGCTTGAGGCATTATAGTTCAATACCTAGCACAGTGTCTGACACACAGAAAGCACTTAAAAGTTTGTTGGGTAAAAGATGAATGAATTGAATAAATGAATGATGTTGGTGATGGTAACATTACTCTGGTAATGACAAAAGATAGTCAATGAGCCAACAAACATTTATTAAACATTTCCAATGTGCCAGTCTGTGTAATTGAAAATCTTGTACCTTTGAACTACATTACCCAGGATCCCACTGACTTCCTGTCATTACATACTGACATAGATAGGATATAAATTTGGTGGATTTCTGCATCTAGCCTGCTTCTCTTCCTATGAGGGCAGCTGTGAACGTGGAACTTTTTGAACAGGTAGAATAGCTATGAATACGTTTTTATTTTATTAGACAGATACCTTCTTATTCCTTTACTTCTAGTGATTATTAATAAATCTTATGAAATATAATATTTGAAATTATTATCTATTAATTTTAACTTTTACAAGTCCCCATGGACTGGGTGCTAGGGATACAAAGACAAAAATAAAACAGCAGAAAGATGGTGGTGATCAGATGATGATAATGGGTTTGAGCACCATGATGATAAAGAAGATGGAGATCAGTTATGTCCTGCTCTCACTCCTGGCCTTTGGTCAAATATATGTTAGTCTGCAATTATCCATAGATCATATCTAAAGAACTTTTATATCTTCTGAGTCAGAACACTCAGATGGCAACACATGCTTTGTGCTCCCATGGCTTTGACCACTACTACAATGACCCCTGCAAATTCAATTCCCACTTGCCAGTGAATATCGACATCTCTGTCTCTTAGAGGGACACTGTGGTGTCATGAATAGAATTGATAGAATGAACAGGCCTGGGCCACAGGGGTGCAAGTCCATGAAAGAGAGGTCCCTGATAGCAGAGTATTTCTGAAGGGTCATCCAGTCCTTACCTCTGCCTCTAGGCAGGCTCCACTCAAAGCTTGTTCATTGCTCTGCCCTATTTCCATCAGCCGCCCCAGCTTGGCCAGAACAGCCCCTCTCCCTGGCCAAGGGCTCTCTCTCCCTCCAACTTACCAGGGCACAGGGCGATATTGCAGAATTTAGTCTGTTTCTCCGGACCTTCACAAGGGTTGCCTCCAAACTGAGGTGGGCGGCAGGTACGGGTACGGTCCCGGAATCCCCTCCCACAGGTAGATGAGCACAGACTCCAGGGGGACCACTCATCCCAAGTCCCATGAACTGTGAAGAAAAGGCTGGGGTCATCAGGAGATTCTCTTGCATCTGCAACATTACAGATTGTAACTACAACCCCAACAGAGGAAGTCTGGATACTATCCATGGAAGCCAGGCTGTTCCTTCCTTAACCTCTCTTTGCCTCTTGCAAACTGTCATCAGAAAACCTTCCTTGATTCAGTTCACTTCTCTGATCAAACCAAGACAATATATGATGAACTCCGTCCTGGTGTGAAAAGTATGCCATATATGTTTTGTATGATAATACATGTATAACCCAGATTAAATTGCTTGCCAGCTCCAGAGAGAGGGAGGGAAGAAAGGGAGGAGGTTAATTTAGATCATATAATTTTGGAAAACTTATGTGGAAATTTGTTATTACATGTAATTGGTAAAAATAAAATATCTTTATGAAAGTACACCCTACTGGGTTTCCTCCTCAAACCAGCATCCCAAAAAGGGCAGAGCTTATGCTTCCTTCTTAGGACAGGGGCTCCTAGAGAAGACTCCTTTAAGCCTAAGGATTGCTGAAGGGCAGGATTTATGTCTCCCCTAAGGACAGGGGCCGTGTCTTTCTACTCCAAGACAAAGTACCAGAAATCAGGAGTTGAAGCTTTTTTCTTGAACCAGACACTCCTTTATCCTAGTATTCCCCAAAGGGAAGACTTACCTGGACAGATAGCTGAGTTATTACACTGTCTCTGCTCCCGCAGGGGTCCACTACACTGGGTGCTATAGGATGAGGAAACGCAGAAACGGGTCCGGGTCTGCCACCCCTCACCACAGGTAGTTGAGCAGACACTCCACGGGGACCATTCTTCTGCTGCAGGATCTCCTGTTGGGTCATTGGACATTAAAAGTCAATTCCTGGCCAAAGGCAGAAAGAAAGACTTCGGGGAAGCTCAGTAGGAGACTTCTCTACATGATGATTATGAGATGATGGTCAGACTCAGAAGATGAGTATATAAGTGTTCTCAGGAATGGATGCATGAATAAGATGATTACAGTAGTCATAATAAGAAGAAGAAGAGGGGGAGAATAAGGGGAATGAAAAAGAACAAATAAGAAATGGGAGGAGGAGAGAGAAAGAAGAGATGCAAGAAAAAGAGGAAAAAGCAAAGAAGCTGGAGAAAGAGGAGGAAGAGGTGTTAACAAATAAATGGAACTTCTTCAGCCTTTTGTACTTTTATAGAACCTCAAAAGGGACCTCAAAGGCCAATATGAGCTATACTTCAAACAATAATTCTCTCTAAAACACCACCGACAAGTGGTCTTGACTTTGCTTGATGACTTACGCAGAAAGAGAACTCATGACCTACTGGGACAATTCATTCCACTTTTAGATAGCTCTAATTAGTAGGAAATCTTTCTGTAGAATAAGCCTAACTCTACTTCTCTGTAACTTCCACTCACTGTTCCTAGTTCTGTCCTCTGGGCCTAAGCAGAACAAATATAATCTGTCCTCAATGCTCAAGTCTCTCAAATATTTGAAGACAAATTTTTTTGTTTCCACTAAGGTGTCTCTTCGCCAAGCTTAACAGCTTCAGGTCTCTCAAATGATCCTTCTATGGCATGGTTTACCACACTAATTGTTGTCTTCCTGGGTGAACTCTAATTTGACCTTCCTAAAAAGGAAGTTTCTCTAAAGATAGGTGGCTAAGGAAAAGTACAGTGGGACTGTCACAATACCTCCCCCCACCTACCTCAGCCCTACTCCCCAGTCCTAGACATAAATCTTAATGATCTTTTTTGACTGTCATATCATCATATTAACTTGTATTTAGCCCAAAGTCCATTAAAATCTTTAGATCAGTGTCCCACTCACTGTTATCTAAATATACCTTCCCATGTTATGTTTCTAGAGTTGATTTTTTAAAAACTCTAGTATAGATATTTATATTTATCTCCATTAAATTTCATCTGATTTTATCCAGTCTTTCATTCCAGATCAATGAAAGATTTTTTGACCTTTGTTCTTTTGCCCCTCTCACTATTGGGTCACCTATAAATGTAATAAACCTGCCATCTACACAATTAACCAAGACACGATACAAATGCTAAGCAGCGCAGTGCTAAGGTAAGAGCTCTTGGGACATTCCACCAGAGACCTCCATCCAATTTGACATTGGCTTTGGCCAATTTTGGCTAATTGCTTATTCTTTGGAAGCTTTCTTGACCGGTCAAGTCTAAAACCTGGAATGGAAAGAAGAACCCAATGAGTTCAATCCAGAGAAACCAGGATTTGAATCCCAAATTTGAAGTGCTCTAAAGGGAAAATGTCACTTTTGGTAGTAGCATTCCTGGCTGAGGAAGAATCATGGTCAAAGTCAGGCAAGGATGGGAAGAACTTTAGTGTAGGAGAATTGAATAAGCTCAAAACTGCTTCATCTGGGGGGAGAAAAAGGTTCCTTTCTCTCTCTCTCTCTCTCTCTCTCTCTCTCTCTCTATATATATATATATATATATATATATATATATATATATATATATATATATATAT
>NC_058130.1:699655772-699668639 GCF_016433145.1 Gracilinanus agilis | reverse complement strand
GATGGATGGATGGATAGATTAGATAGATAGATAGATAGATAGATAGATAGATAGATAGATAGATATAAAGAACATATCCAAGAATCACATTTTTTTAGAACTGGAAGGGACCTTGAAAGGCACTGAATTTGATTCTCTCATTTTATTTATAAATGAAGATTCTGAGGCACAGAAAGCAGACATGACTTGCCCAGGATCACCCAGATAAGAAGTGTCTGAGTTGGGATTTGAACCCAAACCTGATCTTAAGTCCAATACCTCAACCACTATACCATACTGTCACTGTACCACATTGTCCTCACAATAAGGAGTTAGAGTAGATGACCCCTAAGGACCCTTCTGGCTCTTGCTCTCATAATGGATAACCTTATATTATGGTTTCTTGATTCTGCTATTTGGGTGAAACTCTCAAGTTGCCCCAGAATTTAGAGGAAATGGGGTATAGAATGATGTCAGGGAAGTCTCTCTGGAGAAAGCAGTCTCTCTGAGACTCCAAAGTCAGGGGTTCTAATCCTCCTGCCCACATAATCTACATGGTATCAAGGAGGTATGGGCTCGAGGTGGAGAGACACTCATTTTCAGCCCCAAAACAGTAGCTCCCCAGATACCCAGCCATATTACTTCTCTACCCCAGCTTGAGATTCAAATGGATGACCAAGAGGGAGTTTGCTGCTCTGCACTGACGTTTCCTCCCAGCTTTCTCTGTCTCCCACACAAAACTTGCTTCTTCACAACCGTATGTCATCTAGCAGGCCTTTCGAAGGCTCTGGTCCTCCCTTCTCTCCACCCCACTCCCCACCACCCCTTCTCATCCTGGAATCTCTCGCTTGTCTCCCCTGGGGAATTCCTCCCTAACTAACCTCCCTGTCTCAGGGTTGGATCAGTGTTTAAGGATGAGAGTCACATACACTGAGTGGCACGGGACCTTGTTTGTTATCGTCTATCAGGGACAGGGCTTCTGTGTATATTTTGTACAAAAATGACTATGTTGACTTCCCTCATTAAAAATGGAAGCTCCTTGAGGTCAAGGTCTTTTTCGTTTTCATCTCTCTGTCCTCAGTGTCGGCATATGGTAGGCACATAATGAGTCAAGGGTTCCTATCCTGGCATCTGTGACATCTGTATTTATATTTTGATAACTAAATTTCAATATAATTGGTTTCAGCTGTAATCTATATTTTGCTTTGTTCATTTAAAAACATTATTCTGAAAAAAAATCCTGAGGCGTCACCAGATTGCCCATGGGGCCCATGAAGGAAAATAAAAGGTCAAGAGCCTCTGTAATAAGTGTTTTCTGGTTGGTTGGTTGGTTGGTTGGTTAGTTGGTTCATTGACCTTGTCTTCACCTCAAACTGAGACTCTGTCGGTGTAGTGGGAAGAGAACTAAATTTGGAAACAGAGGACCTAGGTTCAAATCCCAGCTGTGCCACTTATGATCTGGGGTAGTGGCTTTGGACAATTAACTCGACTTCTGGGTGGGCCTCAGTTTCTCCATCTATTAAATGGGGAGAGATGGACTTAAAAAGTGACTTTTAAGACGCCCTTTAGCTCTTTTTTTTCAAGCCTTTACTTTCTGTCAAGAAGAGGACTCCAAAAGACACATGGCATAGTGGCTCCAGAAGTTGAAACAGTGCCTGGCACGTAGTAGTGACTTATCCGATGAATGGTGTGTTACATGCAACATTAGGATCTTGGGTTCCAGGTCTAGCTTTGACACTTTTTTTCAAAGGAAAGGACCTTATATATGAGTTATTCCAATGCCATCATTTCACAGATGGGGGAAACTGAGGTCCAGGGAGGGGAAGTAATTGCCCAAGATCACACAAGGGGTAAGGAGCAAAGATGAAATTTGGACAGAGGTCCTCTGCCTCCAAATCATGGATTCTTTCACATATATCATGTTCACTCACTATTTTCTCCTTTCTCACCACCTACTCAGACTCGGAAGAAAACTGAGACCATGTAGTCTGACTCATGTCATTCAATGCTTAATCAAATCCACTTACTCCTCAACCCCTGTGATATCTGGCTGCACACTCCACTGAGAGGCAGCTACATAGCACAGTGGATAGAGCATCAGGCCTGGGATTGAGAGGACCTGGGTTCCAATCCGGCCACAGACACTTTCTAGCTATGTGACCCTGGGCAAGTCACTTAACCCCAATTGCCTAGCCCTTGCTACTTTGCCTTCTTAGAAATGATACCAAGACAGAAGGTAAAGATGAAAAAAAAATAAAGCTATTGCATCTGACTTCCTAATTTTACAGATGAGGAAACTGAGGCATAGAGACTTGACTTGCACAGTGTCAACTATACAGCCAAGTGCCTGAGTTAGGATTTGAAGCCAAATAGCCTCCTCATCAACAAATCATTTTTTCCCCAGTCGTCATCCTCCTTGACCTTTCTGAAGCATTTGTCATTGTTGACCACCCCCTCCTTCTGGATACTCTCTCCCTCCCTTTTAGATGCTGCCGCTCTCTCTTGTTCATCCTCCTACTTGTCTAACAGTGCCTTCTCCATCGCCCTCCTCCAGACTGCTAAGTGTGGGTGTTCCCCAAGGTGTTGTTCTAGGCCCTTTTCTCTGTACTCTGCTCCCTTTATATACCCTCCCTTGCCAATCTCAACCACTCAGAGGTCTGCTACCTTGAGATTCTAAGATTTAGAATTGAAAGCGGCCCTAAATATCATTTGGAGCAACAACTCATCTTATAGATGAGAAACCTGAGAGCGAGAAGGCTTCTGGGACTTACCCAGAAATACTGAATCACTAAATTTCGGTGTTGGAAGGTCATGTAGACCAGCTCACACTCAAAAAGAATCTCCACAATAACACACTTGACAGTTGGTTGTTCAAGCTCTGCTCTCTGCCTAGACCCCGCAAAGGGGAAGCCCATTTCTTTTCTCTCTGTTTCTCTGTCTCTCTTTCTCTTCCCTCCCTCTCTCTCTGTCTCTCTTCCCTCCCTCTCTAATTCTTTCTATCTCTGTCTGTCTCTCTCTATCTCTATGTCTGTCTCTGTCTCTGACTCTCTGTCTCTGCCTCTCTGCCTCTCTCTCTGTCTCTCTCTGCCTCTCTCTCCATCTATCTATCTCTTTCTCTCTCTCCTCCCTCCCTCTCTCTGTGTCTCTGTGTCTCTCTCTTCCTTCCCTCTTTCCTCTCTTCCCTCCCTCTCTGTCTGTCTCTGTCTCTGTCTCTGACTCTCTCTTCCCCCTTCTCTCTCTGTTTCTCTCTCTGTCTCTGTCTCTGTCTGTCTGTCTGTCTGTCTGTCTGTCTGTCTCTCTCTCTCTCTCTCTCTCTCTCTCTCTCTCTCTCTCTCCCCCTCCTCTTACCTTCCATCTTAGAATCACTACTGTGAATTTGTTCCAAGGCAGAAGAGCAGTAAGGGTCAGGCAATAGAGATTAAGTGACTTTCCCAGGGTCATACGGTAAAGAAGTATCTGGGGAAAGAAATGAACCCAAGACCTCCCATCTCTCAGTCCTGGCTCTTAGTCCACTGAGGTATCTAGCTGCCTCTAAGCCCATCATTTCTTTAGGTAGCCCTTTTCCATTTTCAGACTGCTGTTAATTGGTAGAAAGTTTGACTCCTGACATTGAGTCTAAATAGGTATCTTTGCATCTTCTTCTCATTACTCCAGGTTCTATCCTCTGCTTCTAGCCAACCAGAACAAGTTGAATCACTCTTCTACAAGACATTCCTCTAAATATCTGAAGAGTTATTGTGGCCCAATCTCTTCCTACAAGCTAGCCATGCCTAGATCCTTCAAACAATCCTCAGAAGGCCTGGACTTACAATTGCCTTATAATCTCTATTATCAATTTATTTCTTTGTTGTTTCATTAAAAGCCCCACCCTCTCTCCCCTCCCCACACTAGAAAGGGGTCAGCATTTGGCAAAAAAAAAAAATGTGTGTGTGTCTGTGTAAACTGTCTTCCATGTTTCTATTTATCAGTTCTTTTTCTGGAGTTAAACGTTCACAAATTATTCTTCAAACATTCATTCTATAGCTGTATATAATATTCTCTTGGTTCTACTCATTTTGCTTTTCAAAATTTCATGTGTCTTTCTATGTTTTTTAAATTAACCAGCTCGTCATCCTTTTTTATGGCGCAGTAGTATTCTATCACAATCCTATGCCACGCCTTGCTCAGCCATTCCCCAGTGGATGGGCATCCCCTCAACTTCCAATTCTTTGCCACCACAAAGAGAGCTACTATAAATATTTTAGAACATAGAGGTCTTTTTCCTTTTTCCTTGATCACCTTGAGATACAGACCCAACAGTGGTATTGCTGGGTCTAAGCATATACACCGTTTTATAACTCTCTGGGCATAATTCCAGATTGCTGGACTTGCCATTCTTAACCATCATGGTTACCGTTCTCTGCATACTTTCTAGGTTATCAATAGTCTCTTCTCTAAACTGGAGTCTCCAGAATTGAACATAACACTGCAGAGGAAGCTTGAAGATGGCAGAGTGGAAAGGAACAATAACCTCCTTAGTTCATAGAAGTTACGAAGGCAGAAAAGAGCAGAACTAGGATTTGAACCTAGTTCTTTTTTTTTTTTTTTTAAACCTTACCCTCTGCCTTAGAATCAATACTCTGTATTGGTTCCAAGGCAGAAGAGTAGTAAGGGCTAGGCAAAGGGGGTCAAGTGACTTGCCCAAGGTCACATAGCTAGGAAGTGTCTGAGGCCAGATTTGAACCTAGGACTTCCCATCTCTAGACCTGGCTCTCTATCCACTGAGCTACCCAGCTGCCCCCGAACCTAGTTCTTATTCATCTAAATCCCACATCATTCTTTCCACTCTACCACATGATGTCATTTCCCTATATAAAGGATAACCTCTATGGAGATAACTCCCAAGTCTGTATGCATTTAGCCCCAATCTCTCTCAGGAGCTCCAGTCTCAAACATCCAATAGCCTGTTGGACATCTCCACTTAGATGACTTCTATGGGAAGTCTTTCCCAACGCCTCTTCATTCAAATGCATCTTTTAATGACTTCTTTTTTATCTTGCACATAACTTGTTTATACACATTTGTTTGGTTTTTGTCTCGCCATCAGACTATAAACTCCTTGAGGGAAGAGACTATCTCTTGCCTCTTTTTATTCCCAGAATTTGGTACAGTGGCTGGCACATAGCAGATGTTTATTGACTGACCAAGGGATCGATGGGTATCTCAAACTCAGCATCTCAGAAACTCATCAACTTCACTCTTTGGCTGCCCCTTTCCCCCACTTCCTTATTTCTGTTGATAGTGCCACCATCTTTCCAGGCACATGGGCTTAAAATTTCAGTTACTTTTGACTTTTCCCTGCCTCCCCGCATATATCTTCAGTGACATCCTGTTGAGTTTACAGACCTAAATAACATCACCTGTCTATTAGTCCTTTTCTCTCCACTCCCAAAGCCATCTCACACTGGTTCAAGACTCCATCCCTTCCCACCTGGACTGCATTCGCTTCCTACAGGTGGTCCTTTCTCTTCCGATCCACCCTGCTCCTGCTGTCCAAGTCATCATGCATCTTCCCAGCTTTGGTCCTATGTCTCCCTGGCTAAAAATCGTCAGTGGTTCTCCACTGCCAACAGACTAAAACCCACTCTCCTGAGTTCCTGGCTCTGGTCCCCCTTTCCAGCTAGATCTCACCCTACCCTTTATCCCAGCTAAACTGTACTACTCACTTTTCCCTTTTCTCATTCTTGTCTCCCCTTTAACTTTTGTTCATGCTACCCTATCTGCTTGGAAGGGATGTCCCTCAACTATGCCTGCTGAAATCCTTTCCCTCTTTCAAGTTCCAGCTCAGGAAACACCACCTCCATGAAGCTTTCCCTAATCTAGCCTTTCTCTGACCTCTGGCTTATCTCCAGAGCAGTTAACTGGTACAGTGAGATAGAATGCTGGACTTGGAGTCAGGAAGACCGGAGTCCAAATCCTGCCTCATATGCTTACTAGCTGTTTGAACCTGGATAAGTCACTTATCCCCTTTTTGCCTCAGTTTTCTCATATGTCAAATGAGGAAAATAATAGCATCTACCTCACAGGGTTGTTGCAAGCATCAAGTGAGATAATGTATCTAAAGCAATTTACAAACTTTAAAGCACTATATGAATTTGTTATTATTTATCTCAATCTGGGAAAAGGTCAATGACAAGATGGTTAAGGTACTTCCTCTCTGGGCCACAGGGGAAAGGGTAATCAAAATGACTTCTGTGGACAAAACAGCCCAAGGATCCTGTGACTCAGGCACAATCATCGTTCTGTAGGATATTGGCTCTAAGTATGGGCTGATGAGAAACAAGAGAGAAGAGGGACAGAGAAAATAGAAGGGAAAAAGAGACCAAGAGAGACAGAAAAGCCAGGGGGAGAAAGAGACACTGAGATCTGAAATGCAAAGTGAGGGAAAGGGAAAATGGGTGAGATGGGCAGAGATGAAGGCATAGCATTAGGCAGAAAGGAGCTTAGGAGGAGGAGACAGGCTCCAAGGAGAGAAGGTTGGGGAGAGGAGGGGGCAGGCAGTGGGAGAGCGAGAGCCTGGGAGCTGGAGATAAATATAGCCTAGGTGAGGAATGGAGTTAATGACAGCCAGGAAAGAGCCTCTGTGGGTTCTCTCCTGCTCCTGGGAAAAGAAGTGACACAGATGAGGCCTGACTAGAGAAGATGGGGGAACCAGGAGCTCATTACAGGTTCACTAGAAGGGACCCAGGACAGAGAACACAGAATAAAACAGCTGATGAAGGCCTTTAGTGGTCCGCTAGTCTGAGTACTTAGAGTAAACATCCCTTCTACCGAGTCATTGTTGGGACAGTCTTCCGGCTTTTATGATACCTCTAATGATGGGGACCTCACCACCTGCCTAGGCAACATATTTCATCATGATATAGAGTAATTTATTAGAAAAGGGAACCTGATTTTTTGTCAGAGGACCAATGTTGAACCCTAGCTCTGCCACTACTAACAAGGGAAGTCACTTAACCTTTCTTAGTGTCATTTTCCTCATTTGTAAAATAAGTGTTACACCAGATAGATGATCTCTAAAGTCCCCTTGAGCTATAAATCTCTGATCCCATGAAATCCACCTCCCCCATGGAAGTAGCTAGGTGACGAGGGGCATGGAGTCTTCGACCTGGAGTCAGAAGGACCTCAGATCAAATCTGGCCCCAGATACTTTCTAACTGTATGACAAATTGCTTTAATATTTGTTTACTCCAGTTTCCTCAACTATAAAATAAGGATCCTAATAGCACTAGCTCCCAGGGTTGCTGTGAGGCTCAAAAAAAGAGCTAGCACAGTGCCTGGCACATAGTAGGTGCTTAATAAATATTTATTCTCTTTTCCTCATGACCCCACTTCTCCTCCTCCCACCCTCCCCCCATCTGGCATGGCTCCTAGGCTTCCTTCTGAAGCCACACAGAACAAATCCTCTCTCTCCCCCAAACGATTTTCTTTTACCCCACCCTCTGCTGAAGCAGACCCAAACACCTACCCCAGTGGGGGTCGAGGGGCTGCAGAGGATGGAACAAGTATGTTGGGAGTGGGTGGAAGAGAAAGGGTGTCCAACCAGAGCCTAATCATAGGCTACCACACGGGTTCCTATGGAAACGCTCCTGAGAGAGCATCTTTTCCGGATAAACTCAGGTTGGTCCTCAGCTGCCAAAAAAGGCACTATTTCAGGGCTGGTTACCTTGGTGACAGGTGGATGGGGAGATAGGGATGGAAAGGGGGACAGAGTCACACTGCTTAGCACCGAGGGGCCAGCCTGCAGTGCCCGGGCTCAGGGCAGAGAGCTACCAGGGCATGAAAAAAGGGTCCAAAGTTCCTGCCCAAGCCATAGAGGTGTCGATGAACAGATTCCTAGCCTGAAGCTCAATGCAGGTCACAGCTGGAACCATGACCCTGCCAGCCATCTCAAATTAGTGTGATGCGAATCCCAACAAGGACCTCGCAGGAGAGCGGCTTGGATGAGCGGAGATCTCTAGGATTCTTTCTGACTGGTATTCTGGGTGATTCTGAGAATATGGATGACTCAGCCCCATAACCTAGAGACAAAGGCTAAGAGGCATCGGTATCTCCTCCGCTCCATTCGGGGGCTTCTCTGAGATCAGGATTCATGTAACGGAGCCTCGATGGGCCCCCTTTGCCTTCTCTACCTCATCTCTCTATTAGGGTGACCCCATCCTTCACCCAGTGACTGTTCCATTCATACCAAGCCCTTGAACCATTCAAATAAGGCTCAAATGTTATATCCACTCCAGCCAGGGATCATCTGGAAATGACATTTGCTGTTAGATCAGAGAAATGCCTGGGGTGGCTAAGTGGCACAGTGGACAGAGGGCTGGCCCGGGAGTCAGGAAGACTTGTCTTCCCAAGTTCAAACCTGACTTCAGACACTGTCCGACCCTGCCCAAGTCACTTAACCCTGTCTGCCTCAGTTTCCTCATCTATAAAATGATCTGACAAACGATTACAATTTCTTTGCCAAAAAAATTCTCTCAAATGGGGTCACAAAGAGTTTGGATTTGACTGAAAAATGACTAAAGAACCCACAAGAGAAATGACTAGTTAAGGTTCTAAGTTGGAAGGAAATCCTCTGGAGCCTTTCCTTGTTTGGAGAATGACTGAAAAATGATTGTTTCTAACATCACTCTCTTTCTAGCTCCCCTTTAGTGTTTTCTTCCCCCTATTAAAACATTGGCCCCTGGAGGGCAGGGAATTAATGGTTTGTCTTTTCAGCATTCAGCCCGGTGCCTGGCACAAGGGTAAGTGCTTCATAAATGTTCTACCTATCTCAACTTCAATGGACGGATCTCAAGTGCTTTCTTTGCAAGCACTGTATAAATGTAAGCTGTGATGATGATGATGATGTCAACCGGCTTCTCTGGGCTTTAATTTCCTCATCTGTAGAATGGGGATAATAATAACCCTGCTACCTCCCTCACAGAACTGTTGTAATGAATGTGTTTTATAAACCTTAAAGCCTTGCCGAAATGGGAGCTGTCATCATTAATGTTATTATGATTCTAAGGAAAATGTGCTTATTATAAAGAACGAGCAGAATTTGGCTCAATTTAAGGAAAACCTTCCTAACAATTAGAGCTGTCCAAAAGTGGAATGGCTTGCCTCAAGGAAGTAGCAGCCCCCCAACCAGTAGAAGTCTTTGAGCGGAAGCAGGGTGCCCACTTGTAGACGTCTCTCAGTGGCTAACAAACTGCTCAGGCAAGCTGGGGAAACTGAGGCAGCTAGGAAGCTCTAAGCATATGCTCCTTCTTCTTGGGGTCATCAGGGCTATAGGAATTCAAGGCCTGGAGAGATTTCATTCAGAGAGTCAAGTATGGTCTAATTCCCCCTCCTACCTCAAGAAGACGGTGATCCTTTGGCCTTCCTACCCTCTTAAACATACTCTGGCTGCTGAGCTGAGGTTGGGGATTTCTCAGACCCAGAGAAAGAATGAATATACGGAGTTCTCTCTCACCCACATCTTCCAACACTTACAGGGACACAGATGCAAAAATTGTCCACACACACACACACACACACATTAACACACTGGAGCCGGGCACACACACAGAGCTCCCCGCCCCCAGGCACAGGCTTTTTCTGGATCTCACACACTCACAGCTCAGGCAATAAAATCCTTTAATTAAAACATGAATATTTAAAACAGCTCACAAGAGCAAAAGCCCTTTCTCACCAGAGGCACAAAAAAATAGAGCAAAAAGGGCTAGGGAAACACACACACACACACACACAGGCAGACAGAGACAGAGAGAGAAACAGAGAGAAAGGGAAAATGCAAAGAGGTATTTGGCCTGAGGATTTCTGAGTAGAAATATAGAATTACAGAATCATAAAGATAGAAGGGACCTCAGAGTGGATCTAATTCAATTGCTACGTGAAGAACAAATCCTCCATAACAACCCAAATTAGACAGATGTAAGTCAAACAGCTTTCACGTGAACATCTCTCAGGATGAGAAACTTACTCCCTTACACAGGAGGACTTTGGGGCTGCTTTGTTCTTAAGCTTTCCTTCCTAGAACCTCATCATTCAAATGTAGCTGCCCTCTCTAAAATCTGCCAATGACCTCTTAATTGCCAGATCCAATGACTTTTCTTCAGTCTTTATTCTTCTTCTTGATTCCTCTGCAGCATGACACTATTAATCACCGACTCCTCTGGGATACTAGTATCTCTCTGGGATTCTGTACCATTTCTCTCTCTTGGATCCTCTCTCTGTCTGACTGCTCCTTCGTAGACTCCTCTGCTAGGTCTTCATCCATATCCCTCCTCCTAACTGTGTGTGTTCCCCAAGGTTCTGTCCTTGATCTCTTCTCTGTCCTCTCTACACCTTGTTGCTTAGTGATCAAATCAGCTGTCATGGATTCAAATAACAATATGCAGATAATCTCTATGTATCACACTCTCATCCCTCTCCCAAGCTGTATCTCTGCATCACCAACTGCCTCTTGGACATTTCCAAATGGATAGCCTATCGTTATCTCAAATGCAATTCATTATCTGAAACATAAGAGATGCTTAAGAAATGTTCGTTAGTTGATTGGCTTCATCCTCACTCAACACCTCCTTGTGGCAGTTAGGTGGTACAGTGGGTAGAATGCCAGCACTGGAAATAGGAACACTCATTTTCCTTCATGACTTTAAATCTGGTCTTAGACACTTACTAGTCGGCACATGAGACCCTGAACAAGTCACTTAACTCAGTATCTTTGCCAAGAAAATCCCCAAATGATGCCCCAAAGGGTCTGAAATGACTAATCAGCAACAATTAATCCTCCTCCTAACTTTCTCATATCTGTCAAAAGGACTATTTTTTCCAGTCACCCAAGTTTGTAATCTTGACATTTTCCTTTTCCTTTACCTCCCTGCCCTGCCATATACTCTCATTCTTTCTTGCATAGCCTCTCTCTCTTTTTTTTCTTTCTTTCTTTTTTGAAACCCTTGCTTTTTGTCCTAATAATAACTCTAGGACAGAAAGGCAAGAATTAGGCAAATGGGGTTAAATGACTTGCCCAAGGTCACACAGCTAGGAAGTGTTTCAGGCCAGAAATGAAACCAATTTCTCCTGACTCCAGACTGGACTCTCATCTACTGTGCTACCTGGTTGATACTCTTGCTTTGTCTCTTAAGAACTTTCTCTCTCTCTCTCTCTCTCTCTCTCTCTCTCTCCTGTCTCTGTCTCTGTGTGTGTGTCTATGCATGCATATGCATGTGTGTATTTATATATACACAAATATACTCATATATACATATAACACATATAAATAAATTCTTTATTTACATTTATGTAAATGTATACAACTACTCAACATAGTAGCGAGGTGTCAGCAGTAGATAGAGCTTCAGCCTTGGAGTCTGTTCAAATCCAGCCTCAGACACTTATTAACTATGTGACCCCAGAAAAGTCACTTAATCCTATTTGCCTCAATTTCCTTATCTGTAAAATAAGAAATAGCCAACACTCCAGTATTTTTGTCGAGAAAACTCCCAATGGGGTCACCAAGAGTCAGATATGACTGAAAGAACAACACACATATATGGATATATTCATATATGTGTACATATAAGTACACAGATATCCATGTGTATATATGTATGTTGTATACCTCAAAAGGATATAAGCTTCATGAGGATCGATATGGTTTTTTCTCTTTGGCTCCCCAGGGTCCAACACCAGCTACCAAATAATTAGGTACTTAATAAATGTCAGTTGAAGAAATGAAGAAATGAATGAATGAATCAATCGAATTGAAATCTGCTGCTCTTCAAAATCCACTCATTACTACTCCTAGTCTTGGTGTCTGGGATTACACAGAACAAATTTAATTCCTGTGCCTTAAGACTAGAAAACAATAAGTATGCAAATCTCAAAGCCTCATCTCCAGGCTAAACAGATTCAGTTCCTTTCTCTGACTTCCTGTGGCACAGTCTACACTCCCCTCACCATCACAGTCACCCTCCTCCAGTCCACATTTAGTCTGCCAATGCTCTTCCTAAAAATGTAGCATGTACAACTGAACTCAAGGCTCCCAATGTGGCCCCACCAGAGCAAAAGACACTGGGAAAGTGACATCTTCTCTTTCTTGATGCTAGACTTCTTTCTAATTCAGTCCTTACCTGGCACATCCCCAGGTGAGGTTTCCTGAGACTTGAGGGGTTTGGAAGCTGAGGACTGGAAGGTGCCAACCTTCCTTGACTGACTTCAAGGATCTGTGGTGAGGTTCTCCTTATCTTACCGGGTGGAACTGCCAGGAACTACTGAATAGAACTTCAAACTCCACAATTTAAAGGATCAATGTGGGACCGCCTCCAGTGAGTACTCACTCCCTCAACTGATGCAGATCTCATCATGCATAACCCCTCTGCGACTTAGTCAATGTTTTCCAAAAGTTGTTGTTGCCTCCAAAATGCATCACACTGTGGCCAACCTGGTGATGAGCTTCTCTAAATTTAGCGAGGCTGGTCCTTGGAGAATAGATACAAACTGGATATCCATCCCCAGGCATACCGAAAACCCTCCTAGCTTAGGAAGTAGGAACTGCTCAAGCTTGACTTCTATCGGCATAGCCTTTAAGATCCCAGGGTCATGAGCACTGGGGGACAAGGCTAAAACAAAAACCCTAGAACGCCGCAGAAATGAGTTCAACTTTCCATGGCTTTGGTGGTTTCATGGCCAAAAAAGGCAGTCCTGAGGGCTCAATCCTCCCTTGATAACTTGATAAATTTATCTGATCTTAGCTGGATTAGACCTTGGAAAACACAAACCAGAGAGATGAGAGAGAGAGAGAGAGAGAGAGAGAGAGAGAGAGAGAGAGAGAGAGAGAGAGAGAGACAGAGACAGAGAGACAGA
>NC_058130.1:699644890-699655480 GCF_016433145.1 Gracilinanus agilis | reverse complement strand
AGAGAGAGAGAGAGAGAGAGAGAGAGACAGAGAGACAGAGAGAGAGACAGAGACAGACAGAGAGAGATATTGAGAGACAGAGAGACAGAGACAGAGTCAGAGACAGAGAGACAGAAAGAATGAGACAGAGATACAGAGAGAGACAGAGAGACAAAGACAGAGACAGAGAGACAGAGAGAATGAGACAGAGATACAGAGAGAGACAGAGACAAAGACAGAGACAGAGAGACAGGTAGAGACAGACAGAGAGAGCAACAGAGAGACAAAGACAAAGAGACAGAGAGAGACAGAGACAGAGAGAATGAGACAGAGATACAGACAGACAGACAGAGACAGAGACAGAGCAACAGAGGGAACAGAGACAGAAAGAAGAGAGGGAGACAGAGACAAAGAGACAAACACAGAGAGACAGAGGCAGAGACAGAGACAAAGAGAGAGACTGAGAGACACACAGCTAGACAAAGACAGAGAGAGGCAGAGAGAGAAAGAGACAGAGACAGAAACAGAGAGAAGAGAACACATCACTGGCCCTGTATTTAAATTTCTAAGCTGGGAGAATGTGGTAGAAATTAAGTTCTACTGATATGGCCTTCAAGAGCCACAGGTTCCCTGAACACCATGGGGAAGCAGCACAGAGCTGGATGTTAGCAGAGATACAACTGATTTAGCTAAGACTGTTTTCATGACACTTGGCCCTACACTTGATGATGGCATGGCTGGAGCTCATTGAATATCAAGGCTTTATCCCACTCCCACTCCAAAGGAATTTGCAGATCTTGGCATTTTTGAGAGCCAGGAGAAGGGTAGAGAGATGAGAGAGATTAAAGTTGGAAGCCAGTACCTCGTAGCAGAAAATGACCTAAACTAGAAGTCAGGAGATCTGGATACCAGTTGAGCTCCACTGCTAATTCACTATGTAGGTTCTTTCTTTCCCTGGGTCCCATTTTCTCCCCATCTCAAAAAAAATGGCATGGAAGGGCTTGATGCTCCTCTCTAGACTAAAGATTCCATCAAGATCTGCCCTTTCGGACCAAGTGCTGTATCTCCTGTCTACAACTGGGGTTCCCAGAGATCAAAGGTTGTTTCTCCCTCTTAGACCAGGAGATCTCTGAAGCCAGAACCTGTATCTCCTCTCAGTTTAGGGGTAAGAATGGAGTGGGTTCCTGAGGGTCAAGACAGGAACAAGGGCTCTTTGGGCAAAGTAAATATGTCTTTTCCTTTGTATCTCTCTTATCAGCAGGCTCTGTACTCTATCGAAACAGCTGAGAAGCAACTTAACTATTTTTGTTGTTTTTGAGGGGTCCTGTGGATGCTCATATCACTGAATCTTTTTTTAACCCCCACTTTCTGTCTTAGTAACCACTCTAAGAGAGAAGGGCAACGGCTAGGGCAAAGGGGATTGAAGGGTCCCAGGCCACACACAGATATGGAGTATCTGAGGCTAGATTTGAGGGCAAGTCCTTCTGACTCCAGGCCTGCCACCTAGTTGTCCCTCATATCACTGATTCTTTACCCCAATCTCTAGGATCCTAATTTGCTCCCAAGGGCTCCAGTTGCTCGTCTCTTCACTCCCTGGTACTGTTTGTATTCTCCCACATTTTCCATTCTTTCCCCAAGCACTTCACACTCTCTTCACTCCCCCACAATATCCTTACTTCCCCATCCTAATCTTCTTATTCCTTCTATATTTTCATCGCTGCCCCCACACTCTCCTCATTCCTTAGCCATTTTCCCAATTCCTCTATACTCACCTCAATTGCTGCAAGCTCTCTAACCACCCCCAAACTCTTCTTATTCTAGGCAAACTCTTAAGTCCACCACTCTGTCATCTCTCATCTTCACTATCTGGACACCCACACTCCTCACGACCTCTCCTCTTCATTTCTCGTTCCTCTACACTTTCTTCCTTCTTTATCACACTCCTCCCTCACCCACATCATCATCTATCCTGGCGCTACTCTCTTTGATGCCCCAATGCTCTTACACCCCCACCTCCACCTCTCTGCATTTCCCTGGAGTCTTCTCACTTCCCCACATACCGTCCACACTCTGGCACCCTGACAATATCCCAGGATCACAGAACCTCTGGGTTGGAAGGGACCTCAAAGACCAGCTGCTGCAATCTTGTACTTGACCCCAGATCCCTCTACAATGCCTCCCACAAGAGGTCACCCTCTCCATTTCTCCAAACACTCCTTTCCCTAGACTTCCCTAGAAAAACTAGGTGACCAGCTAAGTCATTGTCTTTGTATAAAGGAGCCTATAGTTTAGAGAAGTTTCCCACTTGGAGAACCTACAATAAACATTGTCCCAGGTCCATCTGATATCCTATGATTCTTGAGTCCAATAACTTGATCATGATCTGGATGTCACACTCTAAATCAGATACAAGTCTGGAGGCTACTGCCAATTTCTCAGTACTCATGATAGTTGGAGGCTACTCCACCCTGGAAGGCCCTCTCCAGACTTGACCACCTGTGTAAAACTATCTGAAGGAAAATGATGACATGGAAAGAGCCCCAAACTAGAAATTGTGTGACTTTAATCTGGACTCTGTTACTGATAATTCATGTGGCCTTGAGGATGTCACTTTTTTCCCTTTAGGGACTGTATCTGAAAAATGGAGAATTTTATAAATTCACAGTCTTTAAAGCAGAAAGGGACCTTGTAATGATGGAGGTGAATGATGATAGAATTGGGACCCTCGTGTTATGAAATCTTGTATTTTTTCCCAGTTAGAACTATTTAAGCACAAAATGAAAAATCTATATTACTAAGAATTTAACTGTTGATTATTATTATTCACTTATAATGGTCTTGAACTCTTCCATTCTGTATTTATGTTAGTCTTGTACTGTTGAGTATTACTAATGACATATTAGTCTTGTCCTATATGTTCCCCATCTAAATAAGGGCATTCCAGGAAGATAGTGAGCCTCCTCTAAGCCCATTTCATCAGTTTTCTGCCTGGAATGTCCCAGAATATACAGGGGTGCACTATTCTGGAAGAAAAATGGAGACCCTAGAATGGAAGGGGGCAAGTACCCAGACCCTTGGTAAATATGCAAACCCTGATTAGTCCCTTAGGCTACTCCAACAACACTGAGGCTATTCCATCAGCCTAGGCCAGTGATGGCAAACCTTTTAGAGACAGAGTGCCAGGTCCCACCCCTAGCCCACTCCCCAGACCAAGTGGTGTACTGGCCCCCCCAGACCATGTGCCATGCCCCTCTCCTCCACCTCGCCCCCTGACCACCTCTTACCCCAAACAGGGGAGGAAGGAAGCACTCCCATTGGGCTTCTGGATAGAGGGGCAGATAAAGTGAAAAAATGTCCTCAGTGCAGGGGAAGAGAGGGAGGGGAGTGACCTAAGAGCTCTGCTCTCCTTCAGCCCTGCTTCTGCTGCCTGTGAGCTGCCCACTTTACCCCTGCATGCTCCCATTGGGCCGCTGGGCAGATGGGTAGGTGATGTGAAAAAAAATGTCTGTAGGCACAGTGGAGAGGAGGAGGGGAGCACCTCTACCCAAGTACCTCTGCCTATCTAGTAAGGAACTGGTGGGTCGGAGGATGTAGCTCACAGGCCACAGAGAGTGCACTGTGTGCCATCTTTGGCATTCATGCCATATGTTCGCCATCACTGGCCTAGGCTATTTCATCACTCTAAATTTCTTTTTCTTTAAATAAAATCCTTTTATGCCTCTAAACAGAATGGAGTTTTGAGCCTCCCATTCTTGGGGTAAGATCCTGCTACAAACTTTGGTGTGTTTTTCCCATAGCAGGAGGCTATGGGAAAATTTCTAATTTCATTTTTTTCATTTCATTTTCATTCATTCATTTCAGTTTAATTTCATTTCATACATGAGGAAACTAAAAACCTAAAAAAACAAAAAACCCAAGACTTTACTTTCCTGGGCCTCAGTTTCATCATCTGTAAAGTGAGGGTGTTAGATGAGATGACCTATGAAGTCCCTTCTGTTACATGAGATGACCTATGAAATCCCTTCCAGGTGAAGTTAAAAGATTTTCCCTAGGTCCCACAGATAGCTGACAGATGAACCAAGACTTGAATATAATCCTTTGATTCAAGAGCCAGTGCTCATTCCACTATAGTGCTGGCTTATGTCAGTGATGGTGAACCTTTTAGAGACCGAGTGCCCAGACTACAACCCTCATACTGCATATGAGCCCCTCTCCTTACCTCAGACAGGGTAGAGAGGAAGCACTCCCATTGGGGTGCTGGGAAGAGGGGCAGGTGATGGAAGAAATGTCCTCGGGTGCATGGAGAGGGGGAGGAGAGTCACCCCCTCCTGCACAAGTGCCATAGGTTTGCCAACACAGGCTTATGAGATCTCTAAGCATCCTTCCAATTCTAACATACTATATTCTTCATTCTTTCTTTCCTATGCTCCTTGTTTCTCCTCTACTTTAACCCTACCTTTCACCCTCCCATTACCACTCCCTTTCATCCAGGCCATCTTACCTCCTATGACTTAATTTCTTAAACTCAGTTTGCCTCTATGGTATATTACTTACTAGTTACCACACCATTCTTGAGTCCTTTATGTCATTTAATGTCTATCCTTTCTTTCCTGAGTTCTCATCCTTGGATGAGAAATTCCCTACATGAGGCTTCTTTGTCCTATCTCCAGGGTCACAGGAGACAATCATGAAACAAAATGAATCATGTCTACTAAAAACTGGCTAGTGGATAGCTTTAGCTGGGATCTTGCTGATAGCTGGCCATCCTTCTATTCTATCTTTTATCTTATTCTATACACTCACCGGTTCAAACATTTTCTTTCCTCTTCTAAACTCATCTGCAAACCCCGCCCAGCCACATGACCCAGATTTCTACTTTACTGAGAATATTGAAGCCATTTATCTTGAACTCCCTCAGCTTTCTACCTTCATTAAGATGGAGATATATGGACTAGACAATAGTACAAATAGATTCAGAATTGGCTGGATGGCCAAACTCAAAGAGATGTTGAAAATGGTTCAATTTCAGTGTGGCAAGAAGTCTATGACAGAGTATTCCAGGGATCTATGCTTGGCCCAGTGCTTTTAGACACTTTTATCAATGATGTCCATAAATGTATAGATGGTATGTTCATCAAATTTGCAGATGACACAAAGTTGGTAGCAATAAACTAACACATTGCATTACAAAGCCAGGATCCAAAAGGATCTTGACAGGTTAGAGTTCTGAGATGAATCTAATAAGATAAAATTCACAAGAGATAAATGGAAAGACTTGCAAATGAGGCAAACAAATCAACTTTACAAATACAAGATGGAAAAAAATATGATTAAATAGCAGTCATTCTGAAAATGATCTGGGGGGTCTTAGTGGATTACAAGCTCAATATAACTCCGTAGTTCTGTTGTTGTTATTCAGTTGTGTTCCACTCTTCATGACTCATTTGTTTTCTTGGCAAAGATACTAGAGTGGTTTGTCATTTCCTTCTTCAGCTCATTTGACAGATTAGGAAACTGAGGCAAACAAAATTAAGTGTCTTGTCTAGAACTCAGCAAGATGAGTTTTCCTAACTTCAGACCCAGTATTCTATCCACTGCGCCTACCAATAGTGTTGCGGCAGCCAACAAAAGCTAATTCAAAATTGGGCTGCATTAAGAGGGATATCATTTCTAGAAATAGGAAGGTAATGGGCCCTTTGTACTTTGCCCTCTTTGTCCCTCATCTAGAGTACTGTGTTCAACTCTAGGAGCCATGGTCTCAGAAGGTCACAGATTAGCTAGAGAATATGCAGAGAAGAACAATCAAGAGGGTGAAGGATCTTGAGTCCACAAAACATTAATGAAGGAACTGTGTGTTTATCCTGGATAAGATTGGGGTGGCGGGGGGGGGGGGAGGGGTTGAAGAATGATATCTATATTTAAGTATTTGAAGGTCTGTTAAGTGGAAAAGAAATTAGATTTTTTTGTTCTCTTTCTTTTTAGGGAGAAACCAAAAGGAGGCGGGCTGGGGGAGATAAAAGTGAGGGGAGAATTACAGAGGCTAATTTAAACTCAGGAAAAGCTTCTTAAGAATTACAACTGTCAGGGGCAGCTGGGTAGCTCAGTGGATTGAGAGCCAGGCCCAGAGACAGGAAATCCTAGGTTCAAATCTGGCCTCAGATACTTCCCAGCTGTGTGACCCTGGGCAAGTCACTTAACCCCCATTGCCCACCCTTACCACTCTTCCACTAGGAGCCAAGACACAGAAGTTAAGGGTTTAAAAACAATTAAAAAAAAGAATTACAACTGTCCATCAGTAAAATGAACTGTCTCCTCAAGAGGTAATGGGCTAGGAACTAGGTGGCTCAGTGGATAGAGAGCCAGACCTACAGATGGTGCTGTATTCAAATCTGGTCTCAGACTATTACTAGCTGTGTGAGCCTGGGCAAGTCACTTAAATCTATTTGTCTGTTTTCTCACCTGTAAAATGAACTGGAGGGAGAAATGGCAAACCACTCCAGCGTCTTTGCCAAGAAAACTCCAAATGGGGTCATGGAGACTCAGACATGACTCAACAACATCACAAACTCTTCACTAAGGCGAATCCCAATGTGTTCTCCCTTAAATCCACCTCAATATGTTCTTGCACCTTTCTCCAGCAGTTATCAAGCCTTCTCATACACAGGCATCATCCGTCTCTTCCTTTCTATTGCTTCCTTCGCACCTGTTTAAAAACAGATTGAAGTTTCCCCAATCTGAATGAAAGCTTTCCTTTGACCTTTCTAAATATCTTTTCTCTTTTACTGCTAAAATGCTCCCATTTCTTCACTACTCTCTCTCTCCTATGGACCCCTGTGATCAGTCTTCACTCTCAGGAAATTGCTCTTTCAAAAGTCATCATCGATGTCCTCCTCATGGCAAAATACAGTGGCTTTTCCCCAGTTCTTATTCTCTTCTACTCTGCACTGCCCTACACCTTATTCCCTGTTGACCACCCTGTCTTATAGGTGTTCCCCTTACCCTGTCTCCAGAAATACCTGAAGACAGTCTTGTGGTTTTCCCCCCTCTCTCTCTCTGCTCATTCTTCATATCTTCTTCATGATGTGCCCCTCCTAACCCTTCACGGTTAAATTCCTCAAAGAACAGTCTTTGGTCTTCTTGTTTCTCTTCCTGTTACCTTGGCAAACTCTTCCAATCCTACATCTTCTACTCTAAATTCTACACAGATGACTTCCAAATCTCCAAATCTCTTTCACAAACTGGATCTTCAAGTGCCCTCTAGACATCCCTTTTGGTTTTCGTAATGAAGAAGTCATTGGTGATCTTATAGAAAGTAGCTTAAGCCAAGTAGTGAAGGAATCTGAAAAATGAGTGGATAGCGAATCTGTACTTTGGAAAACTTTATGGAGAAAACTATGACTGTACTTTAGAAAACTTTACATTGTAGGCTCCTATTTCTAAATCTTTTCAGAAAGGGAAATGCAGGGCATTATATTAAGCACAGTTTGAGACATGCGCTGAGTTGGAGGGAGGACATCCAAGTGCTAATCAATCTTTTTATCAGTGGCTTGGATGAAAACATAGATGGATGGCATTCTTATCAGAGCTGTACATGGGACAAGGCTCGATCACATACTAAGTGACAAAATCAACATAGGCAAAAATCTTGGAATATGAGAATAATGTGATGAATCAAATAAAATTAAGTTTAATAGTGATAAAAGTAAAGTTCTAGGGTTCCACTAGCAGTTCAATGAACTGAGTGCCAGGTCTAGAGATGTCCTAGGAAGGTCATAGATTGAAGCCTGACATCAGACACTTCCAAGCCAAGTGATCCTGGACAAATCACTTAACCCCCATTTCTTAGCTCTTATCACTATTCTGCCTTTGAACCAATACACAGTATTGACTTTAAGACAAAAGGTAATGATTTAAAAAAAGTAAGGTTCTAGGGGGGGTTCAAGAAATCAATGACATCATGTAGAAACAAACAAAACAATTTTTTTGCTTGGTTTTAATTCTTATTTCCACCTTTTTAGTTAATTTTAAGACACTTTCCTTCCATCTTAGAATCATTACAAAGAATTTGTTCCAAGGAAAAAAAGAGATAGAACAAGGCAATTGGGATTAAGTCATTTGCCCAGGATCACACAGCTAGGAAGTGTCTAAGGTCATATTTGAACCCAGGATCTTCTTGTCTCTAGACCTGGATCTCTATCCATTGAGCCACCTAGCTACGACCACCATCCCTTTTTAAATGTAAAGGACTATGTTTATTTTCCATGTTCTCTTTTTTTATGTGAATGGCTAAGTATAAAATACAATTCCTTTTTTTTTAATCCTTACTTTTCTGTCTTAGTAATAATTCTTAAGACAGAAAAGTGGCAAGGGCTGGGCAAACAAGGTTAAGTGACTTGTACTGGATTACACAGTTGGGAAATGTCTGATGCCCTATTTGAACTCAAGTCATTCTGACTCCAGGCCTGGTATTCTATCCCCTGAACCATCTAGCTGCCTCTAAAATACAATTCCTTAAGAAAATCTTATATTACAAGTATACAGGCAACACTTTCAATGAAAAAGCTCTAGGGTTTTGTTAAGCTGTATGTTTGATGTAAGTCAACAAGATGATGTGCTATCCATGAAGACTAATGAGACTTTAGATAGCATTAAAAGAAGAATCTTGCCCAGACCTAGGGAGATAATGGTACGGCAGTACTTCAACATGGTTAGATCATATGTAGAATAAAGTTTTCAGTTCTGGATACAATATCCGAGGAAAGATATCGAGAAGCCATCCAGGGGAGGGTGAACAAGATGGTAGAGGGTTTTGAATTTATAGCATACACTCATCAATGGAAGATCTGCAATGGGGATATTTAGCCTAGAAAAGGGAAGACTTAGTGGGGAATGTGATAGCTGTCTTTTGAGAGAATGACATATGGAGAAGGATTTAGACTTTGTCTGTTTGGCTTCAGAGGGCAGAGGTATGATCAAAGAAAAGGTAGAAGCTACAGATAGGCAGAGAGAGGTGGGATTGATGTCAAGAAAAAGAATCTAACAATTAGAGCTATCTCATAGTGGAATGGGGACAGCGAGCCCCCCCATCATTGGATGGATGATCACTTGTAGGAGCTGTTATAAAAGAAGACACAGGTTGGACTAGATGACCAATGAAGTTCCTTTCAACTCTTCAGTTCTTGAATTCTTCTGTTCTTACCTTTGTCCTCTCTCTATCCAAACCATTTTTTATACTCTGTAAATCTTCAGAGGTCACTCACAGAGTCTCAAATTCAAACTCTTTAACCTGTCATCAAAAGCTCTCCAAACCTGATCCTTCACCTTTTGCTTTTGTGATTTGGCCTTTATTTCTCCTCATCCCACTTAACCAACACCCCAGCCAATTGGGCTGTCCCCTACACATAGCCTGAATTATCCATCCTCCATGCCTTTACTCAAGCTATTGCATATGCCTGGAATGCCCACTCTCATTTTCTTTATCAGCAGAATTCCCACAGATCCTGCAAAGCTCAACTCAAATACCATCCCCTCTAAGATTCCTTTCCCAGCCCTTCCTCCCGTCAGTAAAAACTTTTTTCTCTCAGACTTCAGTCCACCCTTGTTTGCACCTCTCTCCTGCATTTATTATAGAATTCTTTATAGTAGAGCTGGGTATCAGTTTCATATTCCTCCATTTGATTGAAACCTCCACCCAGCTTAAAAATGTCTGAATGAATGAACAAATCAAACAATGAATTAACAAGCATTTATTAAATGTCTACTATATACCTGGCCCTGCTACACAGCGGAGATACAAAGACGACAATGAATTCTTTGAAGTCAAAGTCCCTGCTTTCTAAAGGAACTTGTATTCTAACAACGAATGAATGAATGAAAAGGGATCTTGGAACAGAGAACATAGGCTGTCAGAGTTGGAAGGGCCCTTAGCAGATCATTGGATCCAATATTCTCATTTTATAGAATGCTTATCTTCATTCAAAGTTCCATCCATGCCTTCAGAGCTACTCCCCAGACTGTGAAAGTACTGTTTCTTTTGGCCCAGTCTAAGAACTTGTTCTCCTGAATTATCTTCTCTTTTTTAAAACCTTTATTTTCTGTCTTAGTATCAATTCTAAAACAGAAAGCAACAGCTAGGCAAATGAGGGTAAGTGATTTGCTCCAGGTCACACAACTAGGAAGTTTCTGAGATCAGATTTGAACCCAGGTCCCCCTGACTCTAGACCTGGCACTCTATCCACTGTGCTACTTAGCTGCCAACCCCTTTTTAAAATATACTTTTTTTATGCTCCCCTGAACTCTCAAGAGGATAAGGCTAACAATACAAGGTTAGCTAGAGACCAAATTTCAGTGGGATTTGGGAAATTCCCAGGAAACACCCTGTGAAGTTCTGATGGCCAAGTTCATAATGGGAAGATTTGGTCTAAACTTTTATCCTCTCTGAACCATGGGGATTAAGGGAAGAATGTCTCGGTACTCAGAAGGAGAAAAGAAGAAAAAGGGAAGGGAAGGGAAGGGAAGGGAAAGGAAGAGAAAGGAAGGGAAAGAAGAGAAGAGAAGAGAAGAGAAGAGAAGAGAAGAGAAGAGAAGAGAAGAGAAGAGAAGAGAAGAGAA
>NC_058130.1:699584988-699621573 GCF_016433145.1 Gracilinanus agilis | reverse complement strand
TCCCAGGTTATGAATATAACAGTGGCTAATGCCTTTCAAGGCTTCCTACCAAGCCTGATACAAAAAAAATGTGTGTTGGTTGATTGAATAAGACACAGGTAGTTTCTCCCTTACCATATCTTCTATCTTGGATTTCAACTCCGGATTAACCTTTTAATTCCATTCTTACCAGTCCAAAGATCATTCTCTTTGTGAGAGAAAACAAAAGAAGAGCTGACATTAGATTGTAGGTTCCTTGAGGGCAGAGTCTGCTTTTTGCTACTTTTTTTTATCCCATAATTATCACAGTACCTAGTACATAATAGGCACCTAATAAATACTGATTTATCCTTCTCATCCCTTACAATTGTCCATCTATGACAAAGATTAGTTCTCTATTTCTATCTCTGCTTTGATCTCCCACTCACCCTATTATAGCTTTAAAAGTCCTTTTCATTGGCCTTAGTCTCCATTGACAATCTCATATCATTTGGGGAAATAACACATCCAATAGAGTTCTTAAGGGAATAAACTGCTTTTTATATCTGTCCTCTACTGTCAGGCCTTGCTTCTAGTCATGAATTCTTTTTAATCCTTACTTTCCATTTTAGAATCAATACTATGTATTGGTTCTAAGGCAGAAGAGTGGTAAGAGCTAAGCAATGGAAGTTAAGTGGCTTGCCCAGGATCACACAGATAGGAAATGTCTGAGGCCAGATTTGAACCCAAGACCTTCCATCTCTGGGCTTGACACTATCCACTGAACCACCTAGCTGCCTCCTAAACGTGACTTTTAAAAAAAACATTTGGTTTGCTGACAAATTCCCTGTACATCTATATTTGCATTTTTCTATATCTCATTTTTTCTGTCCACATCAGTATTATTTATTTGTTACCTGGGAAAACTTCCTTTGTGAAATTTTAGACTAGAGAATCTGAACCCTCTGAAAACCACTCTCCCCACATTTCAGGCAGCTGTCTGGCTATGTCTAACTTTCCTTTGTCTCAGAAACTAAAATGGAATGATTCCTTTGCTATGAGGTTCCTGTCATTTCTATGTCAGCAAAGAGTTCATAGGATCATAGGATGGCAGGGCCATATATTAAAGCTGAAAGGAGTATTAGAGATGATCTGTCCCAGCGATGAGGAAACTGAGGCTTACTGATAGGAACTTATTTGGATGAGGTCACACAGAAAGTAAGGGACAGAGCTGGGGTTCTTCTATGTTGGTAAGAAGCAGATCCATAATAGCATCCCCTTACCCATTGTTTCTTCTACCATTTGAAGGAGGAACTCATCATTGAAGTAAGTAAAAAATATATCAGGTATTCTCATTTTGGCAGAGAGAGAAAGAGTGCTTCAGCAAATGTCAAGATGATTGAAGCCCCTATCACCACTAGAAGAGCTGACATTTATAGGCCTTCCTGGTGGTCTAGTTTGGGATCAGGTGCTTCAACCTGGTTCAATTCTCAGTCAGAGAAATGTTTAAGTTGGCACTGTACATAGGTTGTTAGACTCAATCAGAAAGACATGAATTTGAATTCTGCCTCAGGCACTGAACTGTGTTACAATAATAATAATAATAATAATAATAATAATAATAATAATGATGATGATAATGATAATAATAATGATAATAATAATAAAAATGTTGATATAGCACTATGTGTCAGACAATGTTCTCAATGCTTATAATTATGATCTCTCTTGATCCTCACAAAAACCCTGGGAGGTAAATGCTATTATCATCCCCATTTTACAGATGAGCAAACTGAGGCAAACAGATGAAACAACTTAACTCAGGTTAACACAGTTATTAAGTATCTGAGGTTGGATTTGGACTCAGGTCTTCCTGACTCCATGTCCACACTCTCCACTTCACCATTTAGCTTTCTTTATATGATCCCAGGCAAGTTGATTCAATTCTCTCCCCTCAGTTTCCTCATCTGTAATAAAGGAATAATTGGTTTTTAGGATGCATTTTTTTACTTTCTTTTATTTTTTCAATTGCATCGAGAAACAATTTTATAATAGATTTCTGACATTTTATGATTTATATTCTCTCCCTCCCTCCCTTCCCCTCTTTCCTGGCAGCAAATGTTCTGTTATATGTAATACCAATACTTTTATGCAATACATGTTTCCATGTAATATGGGAATAACAATAGCATCTACCTCACAGAGTTGTGCTAATGGTCAGTTGAGATAATATAAGTCAAGTGCTTTGCAAAAATCAAAGGGCAAAAAAAGGCTAGCCATTATTATAAAATACTTTAGGGTTTGCAGAGTGTTTGATGTAAATTATTCAATCTTCCCAACAACCTTAGGAAACAGGTATGTAAGACTTAAATTAAAGTTGACTACTTGAATTATTATATTTACAAAGTTTATTATCTGACAAAATAGAATCACATGACTAAGTTTTTTCTACCTGTTCAAAATGCCCACTCCACCAAAGGCCCAACAGGAAGACCAGAGGGCTAGACACAAAACTCCACCCAATTAATTGCCTGTCTATGTCAGCACATAACAACAGGAAGTGAGTGGGATCCTGGGAATCATAATTTTTGCTAGGGATCATGGTTTTTAGGGTAACAGATTCCAATTTCACAATCCCTCCTAAGATCCTTTGGAAGACTAGTCTCCCTAATGGATCTTGTAAACATAACCAACTTATAAATTACAATTAATCTGTGGATAAAAGGGAAAGAGAACAAAACAAATGATTGCTAGGCGCACTGACAAAAAGCCAATTAGGGGACGGTCCCTTTCGGCATAAGAGTATGCATATAAAATAAATGTGTTATAACCCCCCACAATTCAATTTCACTACTACTCAAAGTTCATTCTGGATCTTTCAGTGCAGTATGAGGTTTCTGCAGGCAACTCCATGAAACCTTCTCTAAGCAATTCACTTTCTGGATTCTTGGAGGTAGCAAGTTTCTTAACTTTTATAAAACTAGAATTTTATGACAATTATACAATCCCCTCTGAGGAGGGTGTTGACAAACACATGGATCCACTCAGGTAGCCACTGAAGTGCATGGCTTTTAATCTTAGCTGAAATGCTCCCTCTTGGGGGCCATTTAGGGGCACCATGCCCTTAAAGAACTTTATAAGCCTATAGCCCATCACAGGGTAACCAACCCTTTGGGTTTGCTCCCTCCTTTGGCATGGGACTGTTACAGTCCTAAAGGCATGTCTTGTATATGTCCCGTCCACTGTAGTGTGGAAGCAAGGACTACAATATTCTAATAACAATGAAAACAACAATAACAACAGCTGGCATTTATATAGTATTTTAAAGTTTTCATTTTACACATATTATCTCTTTGATCTTCACAACCACCCTGGAATGTAGGTGCTATTATTATCTCCTTTTTACAAATGAAGAGACTGAGGCCAACAGAGATAAAGTGACTTGTCCAGGGCCATGTTATCAGGAAGTGTCCAAGGTCAAATTTGAACTTGTGCCTTTCAGAGAACATAAGTGATTTATTCATAGTCACATATTACTTGTAAATGTTGTAGCTAGTGTTGGAATATATGCTTCTCCTCCCACAGGTACTCTTTTCACTATTCAACATTTTTCTGATTTCATATTCATGATCTAATTCTCTAATAACTCATCTATTTCTTCCTTCTATCCAGGCGGTCTACTCAACAGTATATTCCTAAGAAATTTTCACTTCTGTTTCTCCTTCCATTGATCTTCACCTGAACATTCTACCATCCAGTTAATAAATTTTTTTCACACATAGAATCTTTCTTTAATATAAAATGGCATTCTTTTCTCCCTTTTAATTACTATTCCTTTTCAAGGTGAGCATCCCTTCACCAGTCATATTTCAGTCATGAGTCAACAATCCCTATTAGGTTTGATTTGCTTCTTTGCATCAGGATTTTCAGTTAATCTCATTATCACCCATACTTTGTATATCTGTAGCAATGAGGCAATGAGATTTGATGTTGGCTTGTCTGATTTTTTTCCTTATATGAATTCCTGTGCATCTCTATCAATTTCTTTCCTCTTAAGCCACAGCTGCTACTCTCTGTGGTATCAGGCTTGGCAGATATTTTCTGTGGGCAATTTTTTTACTCCTAAACCGTCCTGAGAAGATTCTCAAGATTTCAGGCAAATAGATTTTTTTAAACCAACCCTCATTAGGTGCACTCAATCCTTGGCCAAAAGCCTCTTATTTCTTTTAAACTGTGGTCAAGAAATCCAAATCCTATTCTCGGATACCATCTTTGGAACCAGCTGTTCACTTCCCAAATCTGATTTACACTTCAGAAATGCCTATTTTCAATCACTCACGGTAATGAAAACACCACTAGAACTCAACAGTGTTCATTTCTTAGCCAAGAGTCCATAATGCCCAGCAATCCTTTTCTTAAGGTTCTTTCCAGCAATATCATTTATTCATATGTGGGTCATCAGAAGTTGATAGTGGTAGGTTGACAGATTTGACCAGTCCTAGGGGACTCTCTGTCATGACCTAGAAATATGCCCCCAGAAGAGAGTAGATGTCTTTTCTTAATATTACTTCAACTTTGTTGATAGATGCCTAAATAGGAAACCAAGGAATGGGGAGGATTCAAGATCTGAATTCAAGAATCACACTATTAGATAGAACAATGTCCACACTAGGTGACATAGCAGATGGAGTGCTGGACCTAGAGTCAGAAAGACTCATTTTCCTGAATACAAATCCAGCCTCAGATATTTATTGGCTATGTGACTTTGGGCAAGTCACTTAATCCTATTTGCATCAGTTTCCTCATCTGTAGAATGAGCTAGTGTAGGAAATGGCAAACCACTCCAGCATCTTTGCTGAGAAAACCTCAAATGGGTTCACAAACAGTTGGATATTACTGACACAACTGAAAAAAACAAACTCCCTTGAGACTTACACTGTCCAAAAATAATAATAGCTAACATTTCAACAGTACTTACAATGTAGCCGTGCTAAATGGTTTTCCATTATTGTCTCTTTTGATCCTCACAACAACCCTGAGAGGTAGGATGCAATTATTATCCAGTTTTACAGTTGAGAAAACTGAGGCAAACAGAGATTAAGTGACTTACCCAGGGACACACAAATAGTAAGCATCTGAGCCATATTTGAACTCAGGACTTCCTGACTCCAAGCCCAGTATTCTATCTACTGCACCATTTAATTGCCCCAACATTGACTCTCTCTGCCTTCATTTACTTCCACATATATCTTTTCTCTGTCTTGTTTCTCATATGATATAACATAACATAACAATAAAATATAGCAATATATTATATCATGTTATATGATATTATGCATACAAGGAAACTGAGGCTGGCATAGGTTAAAAACATGTCCAAGTTTTATTCAGCTAGTAAGTATATGAGGTTGGATTTGAACTCAGGTCTCCTTGAATCTAGATTATCCACTATACCAACCTAGCTGCCTCTGCTGCCAACTGCCTGATTTGGGGTTTAGATAACAGAGCCATAAAACGGCAAAGCTGAAAAAGACCTTCAGAAATCATCTGGTCTAATTTCATTATTTTAAAGGAAAGGAAACTAGAACCCTCACCCCCACCTCAGGATCCAAAGAAAAGAGACTTCTCCAAGATGATAGAGGCTTTCATCGCAAAGCTGAGATGCAAATCCTCTCAGGTCAGAGTCCTGTCTACTCCATATTGGTCTCTTAGGATAGAATGGTCTCATATCCATTGGTTATCTATAGCTTAGCAGCCTTAAACTCTCTTTCTAAATCCTTTCAAAATGCCTGATGGAGCCTTTTCTAGCCAGGAAAGAGGCATGTCTCTTTTACAAATAGTTGGCAAGCATTTGTTAAACTCTATGTGCCAGGCACTATGCTAAGTGCTAAGGAGGCACAGAAAGTCAAAAACAAAGTCCTTGTCTTCAGAGAGCTTCCATTCTAACGTGGGAGACGACATGCAAAGAACGAGATATAGACAAGAGAATGGATGGGAAGTCATCTCAGAGTAAAGATACTAAAAAAGGTCAGAAGGTAGGATTAGAACTGAGATTAGAAGAAAGTCAAGAAACTCAGGAGGTGGAAGTGAGGCATGGGGAATAGACAGCAAAAAGTCCTGTTGTCGGTAGATTTTGTTGTTGTTTGATCAAACAATCCTTTTTAATCTCACCTTCTATCTTCAAATCAGCACTGTGTATTGGTTCCAAAGCAAAAAAAAAAAAAAAAAAAAGAAGAAGAAAAAAGAAAAAAGAAAAGAAAAAGCATGAGGGCTAAACAACTGGGATAAGTGACTTGCCCGAGCTCACATGGCTAGAAGTGTCTGAGGCCAAATTTGAACCAGGACCACCCATTTCTATGCCTCACTCTCTATCCATCGAGCCACCTAGCTGCCCCATCCATCTTTTCAAACTCTTTGCGATCCTATTTGGAGTTTTCTTGGCAAAGTTATTGAAGTAGGTTACTATTTTATTCTCCAGTTCATTTTACAGATGAGGAAGCCAATGCAAAAGGGTTAATGACTTGTCCAGGGTCACACAGCTACAAAGTAAGTAAGGCTGGATTTGAACTCAGTCTCGCTGACTCCAGACCCAGCACTCTAGCCGCTGTGCCACCTAGCTTTCCACTCTGGAGATAGAAGATTCTGTTTAAGAAGCTGTGAGGTTCTAGTTTATAAAGGGATGTAAAGTATAATAAAAAGATTGGAAAGGTAGAAAGGGGCCAAGTTATAGAAGACTTTAAAAGCCCAAGAGAATTTTATATATGATCTTGAAGGCAATACAGAGTTACTCAAGTTCATTGAATAGAGGAGTGACATGGTCAGACTCGCACCTTTAGGAAAATCAGTTTGATAGCTGAGTTGGAGGATGGTCTCAAATGGGAAGAGACTTGCAGAAGGAAGTCAACCAGAAAGCTATTATATCTACAGTTCAAAACGACCAAAAGGAAGTTAAGGTGAAAGGTTAGGGAGAGACAACTAAATCTGAGAATTAGCTGTCTAGAAATGACAGTGGATGGTGCAGCTGGGTGGCTCAGTGGATTGAGAGTCAGACCCAGAGACCAGAGGTCCTGGGTTCAAATCTGATCTCAGACACTTCCCAGCTGTGTGACCCTGGGCAAGTCATTTGACCCCCATTGCCTACCCTTACCACTCTTCTGCCTTGGAGCCAATACATAGTACTGATTGCAAGATGGAAGGTAAGGGTTTTAAAAAAAAGAAAAGAAAATGATAGTTGAATCCAAAAGAGCTGATGGTAAAACTGTATAGAGGGAAAAGATAAGAGGACCCTGGATAGGGCTCTGGGGGCCTTAACCAGGTTAGTGAATATGACCTGAATGAAGATCCCGCAAAGTAGACTAATAACGAGGGGCAGCTAGGTGGTCTGGTGGATAAGAGAGCCAGAACTGGAGTCAGGAGGTCCTGGGTTCCAATTGGGCCTCAGACACTTCCCAGCTGTGTGACCCTGGGCAAGTTACTTAACCCCAATTGCCTAGCCCTTTCCACCTTTTTGCCTTGGAACCAATACTTAGTAAATAAGGTTTTGTTTTGTTTTGTTTTGTTTTTTAAAGAAGACTGAACAACAACAACATCACCAGACTACATGCCTTTTCACGGTCTATCTCCCATGCCTCTCTTCCATCTCCTGACGAGCTGATACTTGTATTGATCCTAAGAAAGAAGGTTAAAAGACTGAGAAGGAACAGTCAGAGAGGTAGGAAGAGAATCAAGAGAGAGAAGTGCCATGAAAACCTAGAAAGAAGAGAATAGAGTAAGGGTAACAGTGTCAAAGGCTGCCAAGAGGTCAAGAAGGATGAAGACTGAGAAACGGTCATTAGATTTGGCAATTAAGAGATCACTGATAACTTTGGAGAGAGCAGTTTTAGTTTAGAGATCCCTCTCTTCGGAGAGAGCATCACTGAGTTCATGATGAGATCAGAAGCCAGACTGCACGGGGCTAAGGAGAGAGCAAGAAAGGAAAGGCGCTATCGATTGGGGATCATAGACACTGAAGACCCACTTTACTTGAGACAAGTTCTATTCCCTCCTTGGGTTTCCGTTTTCTCATTCATACGAATCAATGGGTGGTCGAAGGACATTTCTAGTTCAGCCTCAGCTGAAAACCTTGATCCCGAGTCGCTCAAGCCTCAGCTCTGGTTCAGAGAGATGACTTTGAAAGTGAGCCTGATTGCCAAGTCATGGAATCGATTTTCAAAGGCAACTTTCCCTGTTCAGCCTCTGTTGCCTTTTAAGATAACTAACAGGGTCCCAGACTTCAGCAAGGACTCCCTGGGAGGAAGAAGACACAAGGTTTCTTTTGATCCCAAGTGCTACTGTTCTCAGCAAGGATTCCTGAATTCATCTCACCTTTCTCTAACCTATTGGCATTTGGATGGGAATCTGATACACTGTTCACAAGACTGGAGGTTATAACTAGAGGGGACCACAGTCTTCATTTTACAGATGAAGAAACTGAGGACCAGGTATTTTAGGTGAATCATCTGAGGTCACCCAACATTCTACTCTCAATAATTTGCTAATGGTTTTGATTATATGTTTGGAGCAAATCTGGTCTCTTTTGGATCTGTGTTTAAGAAATAAACAATAGGGGGCAGCTAGCTAGGTGCCTCAGTGGATTGAGAGCCAAGCCTAGAGATGGGAGATCCTGTTCAAATAGTTCAAATCTAGCATTAGACACTTCCTAGCTGTGTGATCCTGGGCAAGTCATTTAATTGCCATTGTCTAGCCCTTACCTCTCTTCTGTCTTAGAACCAATACAGGCTATTGATTCTGAGATGGAAGGTAAAATTTTAAAATAAAAAAAGAAATATATAATAACTAACTGCTCCCTAATGTTTCTCTTCCACCTCAGACCTTGGGCTGTGTGACCCTGGACAAGTCATTTAAACCCTATTGCCTAGCCTTTATCACTCTTCTGCCTTGGAACCAATACCGGTATTGATTCTAAGATGAAATTTAAAGGTTTAAAATTTAAAAAAATATATGCAATAACCAACTGCTCTCTAATGTTTCTCTTCCTTGTCAGACCTTGGGCTGTGTGACTGTGGTCAAGTCATTTAACCCCCATTGTCTAGCCCTTACTTCTCTTCTGTCTTAGAACCCAAACAGACTATTGATTCTAAGATGGAAGGTAAGGATTTAAAATAAAAAAAAGAAATATATAATAACTAACTTCTCCCTAATGTTTCTCTTCACTCCTCAGACCTTGGGCTTCCTGAAGGCAGGCATGGTGGTTCCTCACCTTCACTTCTTAATTTTCCTGCCTTCCCCCAAGTCTTAGTTCAAATCCTACTTTCCACAGAAGGTCTTTCTGGGTCCTCCCACCAGCCTTCCCCTCAGAGACTGCCTCCCATCTCTTTTGTATAAATCTTGTATTTTCCTAACTGTTTACCTGTTGTCTCCCCCAATAGGATGTAAGTTCCTGGAGGACAGGACCAGGTATTAGCCTTTCTTAGTACCCTTGGAACTTAGCACAGTGCCTGGCACATGGGAACAGCTTAATAAATGCTTCTGATTGATTAGTTGATTAAATTCAATTAAAAAAACATTAAGTGCCTATGAGATACAAAATCACACTGTTAGGCACTAGGAATTTGGCTCAACAAAAACAGGGCCTGCCCTCAGGAAACTTTCATTTTACTTGAGAGGAATAACCTGAATACAAGTAACCAAATACAGTATATTTGTAAGAATACAAAGTAATTTCAAAAGGGAAAGAGTGCTAAAAACTGAGAGGATGAAGAAAGACATGTAAGTTGTTACCTGAGTGCCCTTCTCCTCCAGGAAGAAATAGAATGAGGATCTAGGGTGGGGTGAATGAACTCAAAACAGTGCTTGGAGATCTTTGGGTAAAAGTCGCTCTGGGGGCTGGCATCAAAAGCTGGGTCTTATCCACTGTTTAGTCATCTTGTTAACTAGTCACTATTTAATTAAACGCCAATCACTAGCTCTTCTCTAGGGGAATCTGTGATTACTTCTGTGTTGAAATTGCAGGGCGAGATAGACTATAATTGGTTTCTAGAACTCAGTGTAGGCAATCCCCACCCTGATTACCCTCTGCCAGCGGCAGGGCTTCCCAAGAACACTTTCTCTATAACCACCAGAGCCCAGAATACCCTTCCCCGTCCCTGCCCCACACCCTCTCTCTCCAGTTCTTCTCAGTCACTTGTTACAGGATCCATAACATCATTTCTTGCCAGAAGGTTCTTCCTGGTGTCTAACTCCAATCCCCTGGGCTACAGCCTAAGACATATTTAGACTTCAGCGGAAGCAAAAGAGCTCTTCATAATAAAAGAGGCTTTCAGTTTTCTTTTCCTTCCTTCCTTCCTTCCTTCCTTCCATCCTTCCTCCCTTCCTCTCTCTCTCTCCCTCCCTCTCTCTCTCCTCTCTCTCTTCTTTCCTTCTCCTTCTCTTCCTTCAATTCTCTTCTATTCTTCCTCCCTCTCTCCTTTCTTTCTCCCTTCCTTCCTCACTTCTTTTTTCTTTGTTTCTCTCTCCCCCTTCCTTTTTCCCTTTCCCTTTCTCTTTCTCTTTCCCTTCCATCCTTCCTTTTTGACCATGTCACTCCCTTGCTGAAAAACCTTTCATAGCTCTCTATTATTTCTAGGGTAAAATACAAATTCCCCAACTGATCACTGTAATGCCCTTTACAACCCAGCCCCAATCTATGTTTCCGTGATGATTGCATATTACTTCCCTTTGTGTCCTTCATATATATTTTTAAACTCTTATCTTCCATCATGGGATCAATACTAAATACCAATTCCAAGGCAGAAGATCAGTAAGGGCTAGGCAATTGGGGGTAAGTGACTTGTCCAAGGTCATACAGCTAGGAAATGTCTGAGGTCACATTTGAACCCAAGACTTCCTGTCTCTAGGTCTGGCTCTCAATCTAGTAAGCTACCTAGCTGTCCCTATATCCCTCATATTCTAAAACTTAATGAACTACTTCTGTGCCTTTGCCTAAGCTGTGCCCTCTACCTGGCATGTCCTCCCTTATCACCTCTATCTTTTGGAATCCTGAGGTTCCTTTCAAGGATCAGTCATATACCACTTCCTAAGGAAAGCCTTTTCTGATCCCTCTCAGTTTTAGTAGTCTTCCTCCTCAAACTGTTATGTGTAAAGTTTTCTCTCTACATGCTATATCCCCCTAGAAAAATGTAAGCTCTTAGAGGGCAGGGACTGTTATTCATTTTGTGTTAAAATCTCCAGGACTTAGCACTCTGGTACAGTGCCAGGAGCCCTGGGCAGGGATCTAGGAGCCAATGGGATAGGGATGTGAGAAGGTGGATTCATGATCTGAGAAGGGGTAGACTAGGTAAAACAAGGAGTGAAATATCTCAGTAGAAAAAGTGTTGAACCTGAGGTCAGGAAGACCTAAGTTCAAAACCTCAGAACTTACTAGTTATGTGACCTTGGGCAAGTCATTTATCATCTTCTTGCCTCAGTTTCTTTATTTGTAAAATGAGGATAATAATAACACCTAGCTCTCAGGGTTGTTCTGAGGATTATATGCAAAAAATTGTAAAGCATTTAGCACAAGGCATAGCATATTAGTAAGAGCTACATAAATGTTAGTTATTATTGTTATCAAATTCTATGCGATCCAGTCCTCTCATTTTACAAAGGGGAGCAAAAGCCAGAAAGAAGGAACTTTCCCAAGATCACCTGGCAGATCCATAGTAGAGAAGGTACTAAAACTCTGACAAGATTGTATGCTAAATGTTCAACAACCAGATCTTTAAAAAAAAGAATGAGAGACACTATAAGTTTAATCTGCATTATTAACATTTTCTCCATCACTTTCTTAAATCTAGACAGGAAAAAAAATTAACTGAGACCAGATTTGTAATGTTTGCTGAATTCCAAAGGGTAAACACTCACACTAAAAATTTAACCATCATCCCAGCAAATAGGAGCTGGCCCCAGCATGCCCCCCGAGTCCAGGTCTCCTGGCTGCCAGGTCCAGGCTCTTTCCACTCCACCACATCCCCCTCCCTAACTGTTCTTTCTGGTTGTGATGTTTCTATATTCCATCTCCTCAGGCTTTTCTCAGAAGAGAATTCTCCTGTCTGGTCCCTGGGAAGGCAAAACTGTAAAGAGGTACACTTGGAGTCTGGAGATTCCAAAGTGTTAGGGAAAACCTCCAGAGGATTAAAGCTTCCAAAAATGGAATGGGGCTGCCATGAGAGTGAGTGGTCTCAGTCTTTCCCCACCCCCCACGCCACCTGAGGTCTTCATGGAAGCTGGATGGTCATCAACTGGCCTTATTATAGAGAGGATTCTTGGGCAGGTACAATTGGACTTCATGAATGACCTCTGAGGGTCCCTTCCTACATTACGTTTCTGTGATTCTGAGACCTGGGTTTGAATCATGCTTTAGTTTAGCTGTGTGATCATGGGCAAGATCCTTAACCCCTTAGAGCCTCAGTTTCCCCCTTTTAAAAATAGAGGATCTAATACCTTCATTACTTACAGAATCGTTGTAAGGAAAGTGCTTTGCAATGCCTTAAAGCACTGTGGGAAGATGAGTTGTTTTATTATCGTTATCATTATTATCATTATTAGTCTAACTCAAAAGAGCTTCCCAAACCTAGCATTCTGTGCTCTATGTCTTCCAGCATCAGCTCTAATTCTAAGCCCTCACTTTAGCTGACTCTTCCCCACAAGGCCCAGAGCCCAGGGTCCAGGCTCCATCCCTGGGCAGCCCTGGGCCTTCTCCCCTCCCACAAGGGCCACCAATGCTATCTCCAGCCCAGCCGCAGGCCCAGCCACAAAAGGCGCTCTGTCATGCTGGAACAAGCCCTCTGAATAGCTGGCCCCTCGCTGGAGCCTGCAGAACAGTGCGGTCTGTGTTGTGGCTGAATGGGCCCGGCTGGGGGAGGGAGGAGGGGGAAGGGAGACTCTGCAGAGAATCAATACCCTGCCAGGCCAAGAGGCTGGAGAAGGGAGGAAGATGCAGGCAGGGAGGGAAGGAGGGAGGGAAGCACCCAGGAGGGAAGGCAGGTCCATAGAGCGAGTGCCTAGGCTGGACTCCTTCATGGGCACACACTCCGTCATGTGAATAGATAGAAAATAATGCTCTGAACTACAAAAGTCTTAAGAATGTTAAAAAACAAATAAATGAATGAATGAATGAATGAATAAATAAATAAGCAAACAGGCAAATAAATAAGTAGATAGATAGATAGATAGATAGATAGATAGATAGATAGATAGATAGATAGATAGATAGATAGATGATAGATGAATGAATGAATAAATGAATGAAGGGTGTTGGGGCTTGGGAAACCCTCAGAAGGCACTCAATACAAGTTCATCATTCTACAGTTTTGATACCTGAGGCTCAGAGTAATTAAGGGGCTTGCTCGGGGTCACAGGACAAATCACTGGCAGAGCTACCTCCTGGGGATCTGGGGTTCTCTCCATTACACCCCAATATTATGCATCAGGGAAGAGCTGGACCTCCCAGCCTTAGGAGGCCCTCAGGGCTTTGTGGGACTTTGTAGCTTCCACCTAGTCCCAGAGCTCAAGGTCTCTGCCCTCCATGAACATTCAGAACCCTGGCAGCTCAGGTATCTGTGGCCATCCTGGCATTTCTCCCCTCCCCTTCCAAAGAAGGCCATCGGTCAACTCATAGGTACCAGTTCTAATTATTTATAAGCATGCAGAAAGTGCTTAATAAATGCTTTTTCATTCATTCATTAGTGCATTCATTCATCGGACATATTCTGTTCCCTGTGAGATCCCACTGCTGAGGGGAGAACAGGGAATCCGAGGAAAGATTGCCCAGTGCCACTGGCTTGTGGTGAGACTTTGGGCAAGTCACTTCCTTGATGCAAATATATAAATATACATATATATCTGATGCAAACAATATATGCATTATATAAATGGGAGATAATAGAAAAGAATTCTTCAGTCTCAGAGTCAGAGAATCTATGAAGGCCATTTTAACCTCTCTTAGTTCCCTTATTTGTAAACTGAGGGCATTTGATTATAGGATCTATGAGGTCTCCTCCAACTATATATTCTATGGTAATAAATAATTGCTGGTGTGTCAACTCTTTTCTTTACAACAACCTTCTTAGGTGGATGCTATTTTTAAGCCCATTTTACAGTTGAGGAATCTGAGGCAGACAGATTCAGTGACTTTGCCCAGGGTCACACAGCTAGGAGGTACAGAGGCTGGATTAGAGCTCAGACCTGCCTGGCTCCAGTGTGTTCCCCACATCTATCTAAACAGGAATCCTCGCAACAGCATCCTGGACAAGTGGTCATCTTGTCTCCGCCTGAAGATGTCCTGTGATGGGGATCTCAGTGTCATAAATCCCGACAGCTCATTCCACTCTCGGACTAGATGATTTCTAAAGTCCTCTCCAGCGCTGAAGAGCTGTGACTGCAGGCCTTTAAATCATTTCTTCAAAATTATCTTGTGTCCCTACTCATGGTGGGGGAGGGGGGTATGGAGGGCATTGATCAAGAGAGAGACAAGCGGCCTGCCCCTTGCAGCAGGAGGGACAGAGGTAAAGGCGAGGAAAGACCATTGGGTTGGGAAATGATGGAGGGGTGCCAGAAATCTTCTGCCCTTTCTGTATGGGAGAAATGACCCCCTGCTCTATCCCAAGGGCCTTCAGATGGCTTTTATTTCTACATCCTTCTGCATCTTCCACCCCCACCCATTCTTATAGAGGTTATCAGTATCTCCATTTGTCTCTGTCTGTCTGTGTATCTCTATTTCTGTCTCTCTGTCTTGTCTATCTCTTTCTCTCTCTGTATCTCTGTCTCATTCTCTCTGTATCTGTATCTCTGTTTCTGTCTGTCTCTGTTTCTCTCTGTGTGTCTCTCTTCCTTCTGCCTCAGTATCTCTGTTTCTGTCTGTCTGTTTTTCTCTCAGACTCTTGGTCTGTCTGTCTGTCTGTCTCTCTCTTAGTCTCTTTTCTCTGTCTCTCTTCTTTTGTGTCTGTAACTGTCTCATTCTCTCTGTTTCTGTCTGTCTCTCTTTGTCTCTATTCCTCTTTGTTTCTCTGTTCCTTTCTTTCTCTCTCTCACTCTCTCTCTTCTCTTTCTCTCTTCTCTCTCTCTCTTCTCTGTCTCTCTCTCTCTCTTTTTTCTGTGACTGTATCTGTCTCATTCTCTCTGTTCCTGTCTCTTTGTCTGCCCCTGTCCCTCTATTCTCTGTTCCTCTGTCTGTCTGTCTCTCTTTCTGTCTCTCTCTCTCCCCCTTCCTTCAGTTGAGCTTCCAGGGGGATAGACTGTGTTCTAACCCCCAAGGTGTTTTTTTTTCTAACCACTTCTCATTCCTTTCTGACAGGCCCTGGGGAGAAGAGTGGTAGAAGCGGATCTGTCATCAGGGAGATAGAATAAGATACCATTCAGAGGGGGAGCTGCTAGATCATTGGTGGATCAACTAAGCATACTTAGGTCAGTTCTCTTGCTTCCCCACACCTACCCCGGATTGGAGGTGGCACAGGACAAGGCACTGGTATCTTCATCAACTAGGAGACTCTTCGATCTCCTGAGAGCTCCCTCCTAGAAGCAAGGCAAGATATGGGTGAGACAATGGTTGAAAATGGCTCCGTTGGAAAGTGAGTTCCTTGTCACAAAAGACCTTTAGGCAGGAACTGGATGACCACTAGAGGCTCCTACTTTGGGTAGAAGTTGGCAACATGGAATTATGTATTGGGAACAGGAAGGCTTGGTTTCCAGTCTGGCACATACTAGTTCTGTAACCCTAGGCAAGTCACTTAATTCTTCTGTGCCCTCTTTTCCTCTTCAGTAAAAAGAGGAGACTCCTAGTTCTTTTTGATCTAATGAACCTTTGGAGGCTCCTTCCAGCTGAAATTCATAAAAAGAGAGGGATTCAGGGGGCAGCTAGGTGGCTCAGTAGATTGAGAGGCAGGCCTAGAAACAGGAAGTTGTTGGTTCAAATCTGGCCTCAGATACTTCCTAGATGTGTGATCCTGGGCAAGTCACTTAACCCCCATTGTCTAGCTCTTACCACTCTTCTGCCTTAGAACCAATACACAGTATTGATTCTAAAATAGAAGGTAAGGGTTAAAAAAAGAAAGAAAGAAAAGGAGAGGGCCTCAAAGGTTATATGTATGTTGATGGGAAATGGGTTTGTAGTGTTGTCTGGACAAAGTAGATGAGGCTGCTTACTATCTTCCAGTTTAAGGAAAATATGTTTGGAAGATGACCTGAAGTAGATCTTCTCTGCGCCCTTTTGAGGGCCATCTAGTCTACCTATATCTTGTATGTAACCTAGTTATTTCCAGTTAACTCTCCATTAGAAAGTGAGCTCTCCCAGGGCAGGGACTGTTTTTGTTTTTCTTTGAAACCTCTGCCCTTGGACCAGAGTTTGGTACAACAAAACTATTTGTTGACTGATTAATTGACTTAATGGGCTTACATTTGATCAAGTGATATGGTAGCCAGATACAGAGAAGAACCTTTTGGGGTCCCAAGGGGATAAAACACTAGAACAGAGAGGTTACAAGGTTTCTGCTCTTGGAGAAACACAAGGGAATTAATGATCAGGCACCCTGGATGGGAGAAAGATTGTACCTTCATTGTAAAGGATGGGAAAGGATGGTGGGGTAGAAATAGGCAGATGGTCCCAACTATCAGTTGAAGTTCCTTCCAAGTCTAAGATTCTAGAACTGTATTCTGAAATCCTAGAATTTTAAGATTCTAAAACCCTTGAATTCTGTCCTGCAAGTCTAAGATTCTGCTGATCTCATCAGGAAAACGAAGAAGGATGAGTTTATTCTTTACCTAGAGTAAACTAGAAGCTCTCTTAGGAGGAATCCAGGAAGAGCTATTCTGCTCCCAGGCAATGAAACAGACTACACAGTTTCACAGAGTCCCCTCCTGTCAGAAAATGAGTTTAATGGTTCGGGGATACTTTGGTCTGCTCAAATCTTCTCTCTATCCCCAGCTTCTCTGACTGACTCCACAGGCCTTTCTAGTTTGTCTGATGGGCCCTGATCTAAGGTCTGACAGTCCCTGGTCTGAGCAGAGTTACAGGACACACACAGGGCAGAAAAGGCCCCAAGCCACAGAGGAAAGACAGAGACATTCCAACCTAACCCTCTTGTAAAGATACCTGGGCATCATGGTGGGGTGGGGAGAGAGGCTGCCAGGAACAAGACACGAGCCTTAAACAGGTCCATGACAAAATCTGGTAGTAAGAGGAGCAGACAGAACACCACTGAACAGTAGAACAACGATCTCAGGAGTCTAAGGACCCGGGTTCTCTTCCCACCTCTGATAGTACTGCCTTTGTGACCTTGGACAAATTATTTGATCTCCCTTAGAGGCAGCTAAGCAGTGCGATGGATAGAGCAGTGGGCACGGAGTCTCAAAAACCTGACTTCAAATCCAGCCTCAGACACTTACTATCTGTGTGACCCTGGGCAAGTTACTTAACTGCTGTCTGCCTCAGTTTCCTCAGTTGTAAAACAGACTCCATAACACCTCCCAGGGTTGTTGCAAGGAATAAACATGATCATATCTGTAAAGGGCAGGGAATGGCATTCAAAAGATACTTGATTCCTTTCTCCCTGGGCCTTAGTTTCTTCATCTGTTAAATTGAGTTGCATGATGTGACCTCTGAGTCCCTTCCAGCTTTAGAGATAGCATCTTGCCATCAGGGACTGTCTGAAGGCAGGGACCATGCCTTTGGCTCAGACTGGAGGCGCCCCAAGGGCAGGAGCTCTCTCTCCCCTCACTTCATCTCAGGGAGGGATCCCTGAGAGCTGGGGCTACCTACGGGACAAGCTCAGGCAGGGGCTCCCTGAGGTCAGGAGCTCTGCAGCATCTCTTTCCTCCACATTGTGACCTGGGGGCCCAGCCCAGGGTCAGATCCAGACAGAATGAAGACGTGGAGGGCCCAGCTGCAGTTGGCTCTGACCTCTCCCACCATCAGCCAGTGAATCTGCCCTTTATCCAGGAGGCTTTCCAGAAGAGTTGGCAGTGACTCACTCCCTTGGCTGCTGAACTGTGATCTGTCTGGCTCAGAGTCTCTGCATCAACAGCAGCAAACACCCCCACTTCCCCCTACGCTGAGCTGCGGCCACCACACCCCCGGCCTGCCGACCACCCCTGCATCTCAGCTCCCAAAGTCGGCAGCCTGGGAAGACTGGCTGCTAGGCGTCTTGGCCATCCCCCCCAGCCCCCCGCAATCCGCCAGTGAGAGAACAGAAATGCTCCACTCCTGAAAAGGGAAGGAGGGAGAGAATGGACCAGGAGACAGAGAATCAGAATGGCAGGGTTGGAGAGGGCCTTCTCTGATACCACCGAGTCCAAGTCCAATTTTAGAGAGGAAGACAATATGGAAAAAGGTTTTTCCTAAAATGTGATTCTACAGTGTAAAAACCGTATCAGTTTGCTTTGGGTTTCAGAGGGGGAGGGAGAAAATTTAGGTCTCAATTTTTAAAAAATGGATGTTAAAATGTTTTTTACATGTAACTGGGGGGGGGAATTAAAATATTTTCAAATGAGAAGATGACAATGAGGGTGCAAATTAGTGGCAGTACCAGGACAACAACTATGACTAATGTTAATGAAAATAAGAATGGCTCTAAAGACTAGACCTGTGACTTAATTGCTAAAAAGGAACTCCCAGATGAGGAAACTCCCTCCATTCATGCAGGATGATATTTTTGTTAAAACCTGTAATCTTGGAAAGTTTCTTAGAGCAGTTATGTCAAACTCAAATAGAAACTGGGAGCCACTGACAATACATAAAGGCAGAGAAGTGGTGCTGTGGATAGAATGCGAGACTTGAAGGCAGGAGGATCTAAGTTCAAATCCAGACTCAGAGACTTATTAGCTGTGTGACCCTGGGCAAGTCATTTAACCCTGTTTGCCTCAGTTTTCCTCATCTGTAAAATGAACTGGAGAAGGAAATGGCAAACCACTTCAGTATCTCTGGCAAAAAAGCCCCAAATGGGGTCAGGAAGAGTCAGACACGCCTGAAAATGACTAAACAGCAACAGCAATAATACATAAGGATCCCTGCAGGCAGCTTATTTAATTAGTTTTCAAATATGGCCTTATCTATGTTTTATTAGTTTTTTATTTATATTGTTAAATATTTCCCAGTTACATTTTAACCTGGTTCAGCCACATCAGGGAATGTTTAGTAAGCGCTGCCCACTCAGCATGTTTGCCACTTCTGGCCAAGAACCCCTCGGGGTTCTACAGGTGTCGGAAGCAGAACCAGAACCCAGCTTTCCTTGTTCTGAAACCTATTCACTACCCATTATGTCACACTGCTTCCTTTTCACTGGTAATAATAACAACAACAAGAATGACAGCCAAACTGTTGTCTACCATCACGTGGGCATATCATCGATCCATAAAAATGTTTTTTCACAGATATTATCTCATAATCCCCAGCCTACATGCAAAGAAAAACTCTCAAAGTAACTGCAACTTAGCCGAAGAAATTAAAACTGTATGGGGAAAAAGAGCAGGCCGGCCTCATGCCCATTGTCCTGTCTACCCCTGCAGTTGTCCGGGACGTGTTTTACTTGAGAATGCAGATTATAAACTTACAATCTTATACTCTTACTCAATTATAAAAAGCAGCCATTTTATCTACTTGCATATTAGACCGCAGGGTAGAAAATAAATATTTTTTTTAAAAACCTGGGGCAACGAGGTAGCCCAGTGGATAGAGTACCAGGCCTAGAGTTGGGGGGAACCTGGGTTCAAATCTGGCCTCAGACCCTGCCTAGCTGTGTGACTCTGGGCAAGTCACTTAACCAATTACCTAGCCTTTGCTGCTCTTCTGGCCTAGAATTAATACTAAAAAGGAAAGAATTATAAATATATGTATGTATGTATACACACACACACACACACATACACACACACACATATATATATATACATATATATATATGTATATATATACAAACACATACACACAAGAGATTTGATTTGTCCTTGGAAAATTTTTTTTAAACCTTTACCTTCTGTCTTGGAGTCAATACTGTGCATTGGCTCCAAGACAGAAGAGTGGTAAGAACTAGGCAATGGGCATCAAGTGACTTGCACAGGGTCACACAGCTGGGAAGTGTCTGAGGCCAGATTTGAACCCAGGACCTCCTGTCTCTAGGCCTGGCTCTCAATCCACTGAGCCATCCAGCTGCCCCCTTAATTAATTTATTAAAACCCTGACTTTCTGCCTTAGAATCAATCCTGCGTATTGGTTCTAAGGCAGAAGAGTGGAAAGGGCTAGGCAATGGGGATTAAGTGACTTGCCCAGGGTCACCCAGCTGGGAAGTGTCTGAGGTCAGATTTGACCCTAGGATTTCCCATCTCTAGGCCTGGCTCTCAATCCACTGAGCCACCCAGCTTACCCCACTTTAAAATTTTTTTTTCCCCATATATATTTTACAAAAGACTTTTCATTCCTTATCTCACTAAATCTTCCCAAAAGACTGTGAGATAGCTATGTCAGATATGATCATACCCATTTTGCAGACAAGAAAGTTGAGAATCGCTGTGGTAAAAGTCTTACACAAGACCACACAGTAATCAGAAGTAACCAGAGAAGGTAAGCATGAAGGGCTCTGCAAGATTCCTCCTTCCACGAGTCATTCTCTCCACCTACCCGGCTAGGTGGGATCCATCATCCACTCATCTCTAGTGTAAAATCTACATACAATTAGTTCAAAATGTCTCCAGAAAGTCCCAGCAACAATGCATAAGTTAACAGGGGAACGAGGTCTTAAGGGGAAAGAAGTCAGATTACTGTAACTTCTGGCCAAGACTCCAGTTCATTCAGTGAATCAAGTGTCACCCTAGAAGGCACCCAGAACTAGGTAAAGAATGGAGGAGCAGAGAATCCCAGCATTAGAGCTAGGAACCACTCCAGAGCCCATAAAATCCAACCCCATCATTTCAGAAGTGAGGAAATGGAGCGCAAAGGAGATGATGCTACTTGCCCAAAGGTAGCCAGGTCTCAGAGGCATGGACCATTTCCCTTCTTTACTCCTTTGATGGGAAGGACACACGTCCTTTTTCTTCCCGTGTACACAATCCACAGACCACCATCCTTCCTGGGAACAGCTCGGAGACCCTCACGCCCTCTTATTCTTTCACTAGAAAGACTGGAAAGCCTACACTCACTTGCTTCTCCATGAATAACGCTAAGCCAGTATCATTGCACCAATGGCTGGATGGTCATCGTCCAGGATCCCTACAACAGCCATGCTTTGGGGAGACGTCTGACTGCAGGTCCACTTCGGGAGCAGCTCAAGCAATGATGGCAGGACCTTAAAACAGCTTCCTCTCTGAGAACAGGAGCCTAGCAGGCAGCCTGGGAGCAACCTGGGAGAGTAATTTCCTCTATCTCTGGGGCTCCTGGGGGAACAGCTTTGTCTATATTTAAAGACCTCCAGGGAGAGAGTTGTTCTGCCACCTGCTAAAGAATCTAACAATCATCACTCTAGGAAGGCATTACCTAATGTCTGAGCTGCACCCCCATTCTAATGACATATGGTAATTTTTCCAGAGGATCACTCAAAGGGATCTAAGAGATCTAAGGATCTATTCCAACTTTCTCACTTTAAAAATGAGCAAACCAAGACCCACGATGGTTAAATGATTTGATTATGGTGACGCAGGAAGTGTCAGAAGCATCATTTGAACTCAAGTGTTTTGGCTCTGGTAGAGGAGCTCTCTTTGATGCCCTGATCTGACTGGTGAGAAGAACCAACAAGGGCATGAAGTGGAGAATAAATGACATAACCAATGTTAAAATCTAATATAGCCCAATAAATAGAGTATCAGGCCTGGAGGCAGGAAGACCTGAATTCAAATCCAGCCTTAAATGCTGACTAGTTATGTGGCCCTGGGTAAGTCACTTAGTCCTGTTTGCCTCAGTTTCCTCATCTGTAAAATGAGCTGGAGAAGGAAAGGGCAAGCCACTCCAGCATCTTTGCCAATAAAACCTCAAATGGGGACATGAAGGGCTGATGTGACTGAAAAATGACTGAATAACAAAATATTAAAATCATACTACCTTGGATTTGAAGACCTTTTCTATATTAGCCCTCATTCATCTTCTCTGCAGGTTTAATTATTCCATTTCCTCCCCTTTTCATTGATTGAATTCACTAGGTGTTTTTAATTTGTTTTTATCTCTAGCTACCAGAGGGCAGGGCCATAAATATTTATTGAGTGTCCAATATGTACCAGGCATTGGGCTGGGCTCTGGGCATTTAAAAACAAAACAAAACTGAAACAACGTATGTCCTGAAAGAATTTACGTTCTAGTGAAGGGATGCCACATTTACAGAGATTAGTCAATGCAAGATAATTAGAGAAGGGAGAGGGAACTGAGATGATCACAGGATCACAGAATTGCAGGGTTGGGATGGACCTCATCAGTCATCTGGGCCACCCCAAAACCCACTAAACAATTCCCACTATAGCCTACCCTGCAAAGGGTCATACAAGCTCTGCTTGAAGAAGGGGAATCACCCAGCAGTTCAGTTCATTTCTACACACCTGTAATTGTTAGGAAGGTTTTCCTGTATATTTTTAAAGAATATAAATTTGCCTCATAAAGTTCCTCCCATTGCTAATGGTTACACCAAATGAGGTCAACCAGAACAAATCTAATTATCATTTGTTCCATAAAACAGCAATTCAAATATTTGAAGATAGCTATCATATCCTCCCCCTCCATGGACCCTCACCAAGGGATCTTTTCTCCAAGATAACTCCCCCCCATTTCTTTAATATATCCTCATACTGCATGGACAGGAAGCCTCTCACCATCTGGTTGCCCTCCACTGGATGTCCTCCAACTTATTAATATCTTCCCTAATTATGGTGCCAAGAACTGAACAAAATATTCAAGATGTGGTATGAGAAGGGCAGAATAAAGCAGGATGATTACCTCCTTATTCCTGGAAGCCATGCCTCTTTTAATGCAGCCCCAAATTGAATTAACTTTTTTGGCTGCCTTATCACCTTGCTGACTTATATGGAGCTTGCAGTCCACTAAAACCCCCAGATCACTTTCAGACATACTTCCATCTTACCATTACACCTTTCCTATCTTGTGAAGTCAATTTTTATACTTTTGGAGTCAATTTTTTAAACCTAAGGGTAAGACTTTGTGTGTGTGTGTGTGTGTGTGTGTGTGTTACATACACACAGAATTTCATCCCAGGAGGAAGTGTAGCATAGTGGCTAAAGAATTTTGCTTCGAACCAGAAAGAACCAAGTTCAAGTTACACTTGATACATATAACCGTGTTTGACTCTGAACAAGGAACTCTCTGATACCATCAATTACAGATTAGGTTTAGATGTGGATCAGTTAACAGTTCCTGAAAACTAAGTTTCCTATTCTGATGAAAGCACAGGTCTGACCCCACCCCCCAAAAAATCTTATTAGATTCAATCTAGCAAGCTTTGATGGACTATCAATCTTTTTTTGAATACTGACTCTATAGCAATCATTTGTGTTAGCTATCACATTCAGCTTTGTGCTGTCTACAAATTTGACAAAGATACCACTTTGGGGACAGCTAAATGGTACAGTAGATAGAGTGCCAGGCCTGGAATTGGGAAGTCTTGGATTCAAATTTGACCTCACATACTTCCTAGCTGTGTGACCCTGGGCAAATCACTTATTCCCATTTGCCTAGCCCTTGACCTTCTATCTTAGACTTGTTACTAAGACAGAAAGTAAGGGTTAAGAAAAAGATGCTGTTTTCGCCTTAATCTAGGGCACTGATGAAACTAAATAACACAAAAACACTTCTTGGACTTTGTTCCAAGTTGTCATAGAACCATTAATGACTACCCTTTAAGGCTAGCCATTCAATGAGCTTCTAATTTATCTAACTCTACTATTGGCTAGCCCATTTGCCTCCACGTTTTCTACAAGAAGAACATTTTACAAATGCTTCATTAAAATCAAGGTAAATTGCATTGATAATATTTCCTTAACCTGCCAGTTTAGTAATACTGTCCTGAAAAAAGGAATAAGGTTAGTTTGGCATAACTCATTCCCATAGAAGCCATGCTAACTCTGTATGAGAACTGCTTTCTTCTCTAGGTGTTCACTAATGAACAAGATTCTAGGCATAAAATGATGTCATTGTAAATATATTCTAGAATTTTCCAAGGATAGAAACTCAAGTTCACTTGTCTAAAATTTGCAAACTTTATTAGTTTTCTTCCTTTTATGAAAACCAAGACATCATTTTCTCTTCTCCAGTCATACACTCTCATTTTTTGCAGTTTGTCAAAAAGAGCCATCAGTGACTCAGTTCACTCTTGCAAGACCCAAAGATGTAGCTCATCCAAATCAGGTGAAAGGACAGCTAGGTTCTCTCTTGTTCTCTCTTTAGTTGTCTTGAGTATCAACTACATGCAAGCTATTTTGTTCTGTTCTTTCCATAGGTCTTTTTGTTTTATGGAGGAGAATGCAGATTTGCTTGCTCACTGTCTTCCCCATTAGACTGTAAGCTCCTTGAAGCAGGGACTGTCTTTTGCATTTTTTCTGTATTCCCAGCAATCAGCACAGTGCCACACATAGTAGACAATTATTAACTGATTGAATGACTGGAAAAAAAACATTAAGTAAGAACTGAGAAACATTGCCTTCTCCCTGTTGTCAGTGTATGATGATAATGATAATAATAATGGTGGTAACAATGGTGATGACAACTGAAGGGCTGATGATGGTGACTGTAATGTCTATGAAAATGACGAAGATTGGACAGTTGGGTAGGACTGTTGGTAGATTGCTGGGCCAGGAGTTATGAAGATTCATCTTTATGAGTCCAAATGTGGCCTCAGACACTTACTACCTATGTGACCCTGTTTGTCTCAGGTTCCTCATCTGTAAAATGAATTGTATAAGGAAATGCAAACAACTCCAGTATCTTTTCCAAGAAAATTCCAAATGTTTACTAAGACAGAAAGTAATGGTTTAAAAAATAGTTGCTGTTTTTGCTTTAATCCAGGACACTGATAAAATATTAAATAGCATAAAAATACTTCTTGGACTTCATTCCAAACTGTTATGAAGCCGTTAATAATTACTTTTAAGGCTAGTCATTCAATGAACTTCTAATTAATCTAAATGTACTATTGGCTAGCCTATTTGTCTCCAAGTTTTCTACAAGAAGAATTGGATATGACTGGAACAACTGAATAGCAACAAAAATTGTGAAGATGGTGATGATGATGGAATTGGAGACAGTGTCACTGATGAGGCCCAGGATGGGTTGATGATATTAATATGTATAGTGATGGTGAGGATGAGGATGAACTAATGATAGGGATGATGATCATGGTTTGGTAAAGGTGGTGATTTAATGGTTGTGTTAATAATAGAGACAAAGACACTGAGGAAAATAATATGAAGTTCAAGAGCTCAACTAAAACCTGAAGTTCTTAGAGTCATAGGTTCTACTCTATCTCCCTCTACTTGGCTAATACTAGGACACTATGAATGCTTAAGGTAAGACTGTATATTACAAATACAATATGGTAGCTTGACCAAAAAGGCCAAGGTGAGGGAGGGAAAAAAAGCCTTTCTTTGGGAGTCTCCATCACCTAGTTCAAGTAGGCACAACCGAGGCACTAGTCAGAGGATCTCAGAACTTTAAGTGACCTCAGAAGGCATCTAGTTGAGTTCTTCCCTTAGGAACCCATGAAGATGAAGATCATAGGACTGGAATCTGAAGGGATCTTAAAGTTCATGTAGCCTTTACAAAGGAGACCCAAAGGGCTGACTGAAATGCCCAAGGTCAAACATGTAGTAATTATCAGAGATAGGATTTGACCCAGGGTCTTGTGACTCAGTCTTTCTACTATCCAAGTAACCATCCAACCTCTCTGTGAAGACTTCCAGGGTAGAAAATCACTACATCTGAAGATATCTCATTATAAAAAAAAAAAAGAACTCTCATTCTATTCACAGATAGCTTTCATTCCTCCATCTTCCTTTCTGTTATCTCCCTACCTACTCCTATTACTGTCCTTATGGAGCAAACAAAGCAAGCTTTACCTTTCTTCTACATCATAGTCCTTCAGATATTTGAATAAACACATCACGTTCTTCATCTCCCACCCACCCCTCCTTCCACAAGCACCAAGTCAGTTATTTTTTTTTTGGATAAACATCCCATGTTTCTTCCAGTAATCCTCATACAGCATGGTCTAAAGATCCTTCATCCTTGGTTGTCTGCCATTTCCCTTGGGTTTGCAGGAAGAGGATACCAAAACTGCCTGTATGGGAATACCAAAGAAACCCAGAAAAGATAAGCCTCCGCAGTCACTTGGGAGGGAAGTACCTGGGTATCAATATGTAAAGGGCCAATCAAAGGGCACCCATCAATATATGACAACAAAGGGAGAAAAAACAAGCCTTCTAGATTAAACTCTATTATTAAGCATCACACACATTGGCCTCAGTTTCTTTACCAGGAAAATGAAATCTAGGATAAGGGTGAAGAGAGTTCAGCTACCACTATATCTGTTTACCTCCCGGTTTGAGACTTACCTCAACTAAATTCAGTGAAACAAATATTTATTAAATGCACAGTATGTTCAGGGCTCTATGCTTGACTCTGAGGATACAAAATAACAACAACAACAAAAAAACCTCAAAACAAATAAACAGAAAAATAAGCAAAACAAAACAATCCCTGCCTTCAAAGAGCTTATAATCTGGCTAGGGCAGGGCCCCACATACCCATGGCATCATGACAAATTCACTTAACATTTTGGTGCCTTAGCTTCCTACTACTATATAAGACCCTTAAAGGTAAGAACTACTCCTTTTTTTTTTCATTTCTGCATCTTCAACACAGAGCCTTGGGAAAAGTAAGAGCCTAAAAACAATGTTTATTGGATTGAATTTACTCATCAGTAAAACCAGAGGTAGGACAAGATCATAACCAAGTTCCTTTCTAGCTCCAACATTGTGTGATTCTAAAGATCTAAATGACCTTAGAAAAAAGTGAACTGGCCTTTTTGGGCCTCAATTTCCCCATGTATAAAATGAAAGGGTTAGTTTAATTTATATCTGAGGACTCCATGAGACTAAATTTCATACTTTTGCTAAAACCACCAGAAAACAGCTGCTTGGAACACGTATTTAAAACCCCTTTTGCAATTTATACTAACTCTGTCCCTTTCTCCAGAGTTTTTCTTCCCAGATAAGAAAATCTCTCCCTAAATATGTGTATGGAGGAAGGATCATGGAAGGAGCCTAAGTCAGTGAAATGTGACAAGTGGAAAAGCGGAAAAGATGAGATATCTTCATCAAACTAGAATACCGCTGGGAATTACTTACCCAAGAAAGTTGGATAAGCTCTCTTGAGCCACTGACCCATTGACCTTTTGGCTTTAGAAGGATCCCTGGGGAATTTTTAATCCAGTTCCCTCATTTAGAGCATGAAGGGGACAAAAGAGGAAGGGAGGGGAAATTGGATGCTTATAAAAGGGGTGCAACATGCCTCAGATCTTAGCAAGTTGGCTTAAGCTCCACTGTTTTCCAAGGAAGTAAAATTCCTAATTTCTCTCCAGGTTGCATTCCAGATATCACATTATCATCCCCCAGAAACGTTTTCATCCTAAACTTACTTTAGCTCAGGAATTCACATACTGGAAGTAATCTCCACTCCTGAGACCTCCCCCTCTGCTCGGATGGCTCCTCTCAGAAACTCCATGGAAGGAGGGTGGACTAATAAGTCCCATTCCTCTCCAGGCTTCACTCCAGACTTTCTCTACAAATGTCCCCTGGGAAGACCAGGTACCTATTTTCTTTTTTTCATCTTCCTTCTGGACATTATCTTCCCTCTTTAGAATGGAAGCTAGTTGAGGGCAGGGCTTATCTTTCGGTTTGTATTTGTATTCTTAATGTTTATTTAGCGCAGTGCCTGGAACACTGTAAATTTACTAAGGTAAATGCCTGTTGACATACTTCATATAGAAAAACTCATTTAGGGACACGAATCTCATGGGAAAGAATACTCAGTGGTTCTGGAATTAGAAGACTCCAGTTCAAATTCTTACCTTGCTGCCCATTTAGCTGTGTAACCTTGTACAAATCACTCTCTCTGTATGAGCATAAGGATCCTCATCCATACAATAAGAGAGTTGGACTAGGTGATTTCAAAGCACTTTTCCATCTCTAAAATTCAGTAACACTATAAGAAGTAAGGTGGGAATGAGAATGGACAAAGTGAGATCTGTCAAGTCTCACAGATGGTCTCCCTGAAGGCTTACTGGAAGAATAGGGGGTTGAAAAAAACCTTCTTTTCATCTATTCCAGTTATTCCCAAAGTGGGCGCTACTGCCCCCTGGTGGGTGCTGCAGCGATCCAGAAGAGCGGTGATGGCCACACTTTTTTTGTATTACATTCCATTCTGAGTTCAATAAATAGTTTCATAATTTCTGGGGGGTGCTAAGTAATATTTTTTCTGGAAAGGAGACGGTAGACCAAAAAAGTTTGGGAACCACTGATCTATTCTTCCTTTATCACACTATTTCTCATTCTTTTTTATCATTAAAAGTACTCTTCCTCTGCTTCCTAGACCTTATAAAGACCATACTTCTTCCTCCAGGAAGCCCTTTTGGTTTAATGCATTTGAGCACATAACTGCTGCTCCCAGCCTTGTGAAAGGTATATTGACCTGAACTAAATTTGGCTGAATATGTGTGTGAGTGAGCATTAATACCCTCCTTGAGATTAGAGTTTAATAATAATAATAATAATAATAATAATAATAGCTAACATTTATAAAGTGCTTTAAGATTTGCAAAACAATTTATATCTGGTATGTACTAAAGCCTTACAACAGCCCTGCGAGCTATTTTGGTCCCATTTTACAGATGAGGAAATTGAAGCTAAGAAACAGTAAATGGTTTGACTACAATCAAATAGCAAATAAGTGTCTGAGGCAGGATTTGAACTTAGGACTTCCTCAGTACAAGTTTAGAACTCTAACCACTGCATTACCCTCCATGCCTCTGTTCAGGAACAATTCGGGATCAAGGTTGGGGTTCAATCTGTGACCAAGGGCAGGGCTCAATTTGAGACTGGTGTAGGTCTTAGTCTGTGGTCAAAGTCAAAGTCCAGTCTGTGATTAAGGTAAGAGCTCAGTCTTGATCAGGCTTACATTTTAGGTCAAGTCTCAGCTTCAGTAAAAGGGATCCCAAGACTATGATGTTGAATGACTTCATGAGTCTAAGATACAGGCTGACATCAATTCAGTAAACAGACTATAAGTATGAGAGTCAGGAAAATCTGACTCAAAATCCTGCCTCTGGATCCTTGGAGCCTGTGTGACCGTGCCTGGATAAAGCATTTGATCTCTCCTGGACTCAGTTTCTTAAATTGTCATATGGGAATAATAAAACCTGTTGTACTGGCTTCAAAAGGCTGTGAAGAAGATTCAATGAAATTATATATAGATATGTAAATCTTTATATATATATATATGTATATATATATATATCACTGCAAACTTTAAAGCAATTTAGTAACACCCTTGGTATTATCATTATTATTGTTATTAAAGGCACACTCATCTGTGCATGCAGTGACTACTTACTGAGCCTGCTGTGTGTAAGATCCTCTGAGCAATACCACACACACAAATGAATGAATGAAATCAAAGCATTTATTAATCCCCTAATATGTACTAAGCTAAATGCTGGAGTTACAGAGGGAAAAAGTCACATTCCTGGATCTGCCCTAATGAAAGATAGAAAAGACAAACCCATCACTTACAGATATACCCAGATGTGTTTGTATTTTGTTTTATTTCCCAATGTTTGTTTTGTTTTTCTTCTATCTTAGTATCAGTTCTAAAATTAGAAGAGTTGCAAGGGCTAGACAATTAGGATTAAATGACTTGCTCAGGGTCACACAGCTAGGAAGGGTCAAATTTGAACTCAGCTCTGTGTGTGCGTACACACACACACACATATATACATACATACATATATATACACATCTGTGTCTATACATATATATGCATGTATATATACTTCTATGAGTATACTTGTGTGTATAAATATACATACATCTGTGTATCATATCTATGATATCAGTAAACATGACTATATATGCATGTATATAAACATTACTATATACGCATGTATATAAACATACACGCACACATGAATATTTAAATATTTCTACATGTACACATATACACATGTGAACATTCTCATTGGTAAATATGATTGTATATGGCTATTTGTGCAAATATGTTTATGTGGGAATATCTATGTTTTGTGTTTATGTGCATACTTATATTTGTATATGTATGTAGATAATTAACATGTATGTAGTATGTGCCTTTATCTACGTGGTTGATGGACATTTTTTATTGACTGTATATGTCAAAGATTTAGAGTTGGAAAGGATCTCAATGGTTATTTAGTCTACAAAGTCTCCATTAAACAGATAAGTAAACTGAGGCTAGAGTTTAAGTGACTTTCCTAAGTTCACAGAACCAGCACTTGACTCAGGTCTGCTGGCACCAGATCCAGAACTCTTCCCCCCAATGAAGTTTATTATGTCTGTATGTCATTGACTGTTTTTGTGTCTCTAGGAGTGAAAAAATGTCTTTATAGATCTGGATACATTACAAAAAACAGCTTAAGTAGGTGCCCCAATAGGAGAGACACACTATCCTTGAGCAGCCTGTTATGCTTGGGGTCTTAGAGTCAGGAGGGTCCCAGTAGGGTATAAGAGAAGAACCTTCCTGTAGCCACTGGGCTAGGCTGAGCACAGTAGGTATGTGGCGATCTTCTCTGGGGACCACAGATGTAAATTTGGCTGGCCCCTTTAACTCTCAAAGTGAGAACCATCCCACAGACCCAGCAAGAATCTCTGCAACTTCAGCTGTAAATAGTAATAAGCCCTATCCATCCTCTACCCTATTCTTTAAACCTAAACATCCCTTTCTGACATAGTCTTCCCTTTCTCCCTCTCCCTCCCTCTTTCCGCTTTGGGTTCTTCTAGGTGGAAAGATGAAAGGAAGCAAAAGTAAAAGCCTTGGGGGCAATAGATGGAGAGGAGAAGGGACGGGTAGAAATGGTCAGAATATGGTGAGTGGAACAGGAGAACAAGGGGAGAAATGAGGAGGAATTGAGTTAGTGGGTAACTAAGACAGGGAAGCAGAGAACTAGAAGGATGTCAGAGAAGGTATCATCAGGGATACAGAGGAAGATAATAGGAAGAGGATGGGAAGATGACCAGCACAGCTGAAGGAGGAACGGAGGAAATGAAAGGGAGCAGATGTGTCAGGGTGCTCAGCTCCCTTGCAGGCTATCCATCCCCTATACAAGCAAATAGTTTTATTATAGGCTTCCTCTGTAGTAGAGAGTAAAGATGACCTACCAAGCCTCCCTAACTCTGGTATTCTGGGAAGTGCAGATACATTCAGTCACACATAGACATAAAGCACAGACACAGGCTCCCACTGATGAGCATATACACATACTCACATATACATACATATGGATATATATATATACACATATATATATATATAATATTCCTTAATTAGACTGTAAATTTCTGGAAGACGGCAATGGTCTTATCACAGCTTTGTAGCCCAAGTTGGGAGCAGAGTTCTGCCCAGAGAAGATGATCAAATGATAGTGGTTGAATTACATTGACTAAGGCCCTGTTTTCCTGATCTCAGAAAAAAAGAAAGAAGACCCCTGGCGCATCCTGTGTCTTCTCTGCCCCACCCCATCTTTCTCCCTTCCCCCTCTTTGAGTTCCTGGGATTGTCATGAACAAGAATGTCACGAAAGAGACTGGCAGAGATGGGTTGTTATCTGCATCTCTGGAGGGAAACGTCCCTACGGAAGGACCACAGGGACATAGGAGTAATTAAGCAAGCCCAGTCCCCTCCCTTGGCAGATACACCCAGGGAAATACAACCACGCAATGCATTCAGTCACACACCTTGTATACATGCCCGCACGTATGTATTACATGTGAGCTCCCGAATATGTGCAAATGCGTGGGCGCACATCCACAACACTCATCTGGCACGAAAGGAAAGGCCAGGGGAAGCACTGAGGTCCAGGAGCCCATCAGTGGGGTGCTGGCGCCATCTCTCTGCAGTTCGAGAAACCTGGGCCACTGCAGCCCAACCATAGGAGAGTGCAAGGGAGACCCCAGACCTGGCCAGCTTCCTCCAAGTCCCCAGGTCCCAGATTCAGTCCTAAGAGAGTCGCTGGCTCCTATCAGACTAAGCTACGAGGGAGGAGCTCTCCCCTCCAACACACACACACACACACACACACACACACACACACACACACACACACACACACACACACCTTCCCCAGCACTCCTGGCCTTGGTCAAAGATAGGGAGGTCCCAATCCGGATCCCCCTCTGCATCCCGGACGTGGCATGTCCTTAGATGCAGAGCTCCACCTGCCTGGACCTTCGGAGCTGTCAGATACCCAAGAAAAGCAAGTGGGGGGGGGAGCCCCAAACCCAGACTTTGGCCAGGTCTACTCCCTCGAGGCCAGGAACTCCGGAGGAGGGCGCAATGATTCAGAGACCGCTGCTGTAATCCTCTAAATAAGCATTCCTCCTCCTCCGCCTTCTTCCCCTCCTCTTCCTCCTCCTCCTCCTCCTTTTCTCCACCAGCCCGGGAGGCTGCCATGTGACGGATGCATGTCTCCGCAGCACCGCGAGGCGGAGAACTAGCTACAAGCTCTCTCGATTTGCTTCCCCCCAGAGCGAGGGCCCCGGCCCCGTCGCCACCTCCCCCGAGTTTCAGCCTCCTCCCAACTGCACAGCAGCCCGACCTGGGGAATGCTGCATACTCTCTCTGGGGCGCAGGCATCTTTCTAGCCTCTCCCTCCTTAGGCCGGTCTAGTTTCAGCACAACTGTCTCTGGGGCGCAGCATCTCTTTCTCCTGCAGCTTCTGTCCAGGCCCCGGCCGGTCCCAGCCTACAGCTCCTAGTCCTAGCCCCAGACCTGCTTCAAAGCCTGGCACAGCTCCTGGCTTCAGCAGGCGCACAGCTCTCAGCCCCCTGGCCTAGGCCAGCTCCAGCACATCTTAGCCCCGGGCGCAAGAACCTCTCCATCATCAGTGTCCCTTTGGCTAGTCCCGGCTTACATCCCTAGACCCGTCTGTCTGGCCACGGGACCGTCCTTAGACTGCTGCTCCCAACCTCTAGTCATCCCTTCTCCCATCTCCCCCTCTCCCTTTCTCAACCATCTCCAGCCCCCGGACTCCCCTCTTCCAACCCCGCCAACTCTCGGTTCCGGGTCCCTATCTCCGCCCCCACCGCCCCCGGGACGAAGAATCAACAGGTCCCAGAGCAGGAGGCTGAGAAAGGGAGGTAGAATACGAATAGGGGTGGGGAAGGGGGACTTAATACATGGGGAAGGGGTGGTCCCATATAATGCGGGCCTCTCCGGAATGTGTCTCCCTGCCTTGGCTTCTGCACCTTCCCTCCCCCGTCCCAAAGCCCCCTCCTTCTCCCTTTAGCCTCCCTGACCTTGCTCTGATATTCACAGCCGCCATCCAGGGACCCCAGGAGTCCCACTCTGAGCAGGGATAATTGTCTGGAGGGACTAGAGGGGAGGAGGAGACAGCTCCCTCGCCTGAGGGGGGATTTCTCACCCTTCTCTCCCAGATGCTGGGTTGCGAAGAACCCAGCCACTTATGATTCCGGGATGTAGCAATTACCTGCTATCAGCACCCGCGGGGGCTCTTCAAGATCCCCCCACCCCCAGCTTTAGCTTATGTCCTTAGCCATGTCGGAAGAGGTCCCTTTCCTTGCCAGGAAAAAGCATTAGACGACCTCCCCCCGCCCCAACACCACCACCCTCCCCCCCCTTTCTCCTCTTCCTTCTCCTCTATCTCCTTTGCTCCCTTTTCTTCCTTTTCCTCCATCTTTCTCCCTTTAGATCCCCTTGCCCCATCTGAGCCTCAGTTTCCTCATCTGTAAAATGAGGAGACTGGATTAGGTAATTTCTAACGTTCTTTCTAGCTCTATATCATTTGGCCCTCTTCCTCCTCCAGGACCTGGCAGAACCCATACAGCCATGGGAGAAAGGATGGTTCTGCCACCCACAGCAGAGGCGCGGGCAGGGGGATGTGTGTGTTGAAGCGGGGTGTGTGGAACAGTAAATGTCTCAGTCCAGGGTGGGGGCTGGGGATTGGACAAGGACCTCTTCTTCTCTGCTCTCCACCCCTTCAATCCTTCCCACTCCCACCCCCACTCTGAAGGGAAGTGGGGGCAGGGAAGAAGGGCACACCTACCCCCTCCCAACTCCTCCACGGGAGTTCGTGGAAGAGTCTATACTCTAGACTTGGAGCTCTGTGTAGAAGCTCAGGGGGATGGAAAGGGGCGCAAGCTGATGCCCCCTCCTCCAATCAGGGCCGCCTCCAAACCGAGGCTCCGGACGCTCAGGGAAACTTCGAGGCATTACAATGATATCCAGCCTGGTGGGTTCCAAGGGTGCATTACCCCCAGCTTGGCCTGGCCCTGCGCAGGAGGAGAAGTGGAGGGGCCTAAACGGCCAGCCAGTCGTTCAGGAAGCCCCACAGTAGCCTCAAGACTTGGGCTTCAAGCCCCGCAGTGTCCGATGCGACCTCCCTCCTTGCCCTGCGGGCGACTCACGGCTGTGGGCGCCACCCCCTTTCGTGTGTGTGTGTGTGTGTGTGTGTGTGTGTGTGTGTGTGTGTGTGTGTGAGAGAGAGAGAGAGAGAGAGAGAGAGAGAGAGAGAGAGAGAGAGAGAGAGAGACAGAGACAGAGACAGAGACAGAGGCAGAGACAGACAGAGAGAGACAGAGACAGAAAGAGACAGAGACACAGAGAGAGACAGACACAGAGAGAAACAGAGACAGAGAGATTGGGGGGGGGGTGTCTCTCCAGTCCTGGGCTTCTTCTCTAGTTATCACTAGCACCAGCCCCTTGTTGCCCCCTCCGGAGTTTCCTTTCCCATAGGGCTCCTGGCTCCCCTTGGTTACACATTCCTCCAGGCAGGTCAGCGGAGAGCGAGAGCCAGGGAGAGAAGGAAGGCCACCAAGAGCAAGTGAAAGAGGGGGAGGGAAAACCAAAGCTTGCTTGGCCAGATCCAGGCGACCCTCTCAGGCCCAGTTTTGGTGGAGGAAAGGCTGGTACTGAAGGAAGGCTGGTCAAAAGTTGGAAGCTGTTTATCCGCTCTGCCGTGAAGACAAGGTGGAAAACAGAGAAACGGAGAAGGAAGGGAGGGATGGGTGTGTTGGGGGGAAAGACATCTGCGGAGTATGCTCTGTACCTGACTGGGAAGGGAGAGAACATCTGGGGAATATGTTCCATACTTGACTGGGGGTGGAGAACATCTGGGAACTATGTTTAGTACTTGAATGGGGTGGGGGGGGATTTAGGGGATGCATTCTCTTAGGGTTTTTAGTTAAGGGTTCTGTGTAGTGGAATGGCATGAACATTCTGGGAGTACGTTTTATATCAGATGAGAGCAAAATATCAGTGAAGCATCCGGGTTGGAGTCTGGGAGAGGGGGTAGTAAGAACATCTGAACAATATGTTGTGCCTGTTTGGGGTGGGGGAAAGGGTGGTGTGAGAGGTAAATGTCCCCTACCTGGTTGTGGTCTGTATCTCGTGGGGGGAGGGGAAGCGTTAAAAAACGGGGGGGGGGGCATGTTCTATGCCTGGCGTTGGGTCTGGAGGTGTGGGAAAGGAGAACATCTAAGGAGCCTCAGCCTTCGCTCCCGCTACGCTAGGCTGGGCTGGGCTAGGGTTCGGGAACAAGGTGACTGGCTGGATTCTAATCGCTACAAACCCAACTTCACCCTGGAAACACTCCAGGAGGCGGCGGGTTTAGCAAGGTGGGGGTGGGGGGAGATAAAGAAGGGGTGCATAAACTCCGGAGCTCAAAGCGCAAACCTCAGGGGATCATTCTGAAGCCCCAAAGTGGGAAGTTAAAAAGTCAGGTTGTCCACTTATCCTTTCCATAAATATATACATATATGCTCCGATTCCTCTTCCTAGCCCGTTCTCCCCGTCTTTACCCAGAGAAAATGAGCAGCTTACCTTTCCCCAGTGGGGTCGGTGTTCCTGGAGACTTGGGCCGGCGAGTTGAAAATCCCCCTGAGGAAGCATCCGCCAGCCGGGGCAGGAGGGAGCCGAACCCAGGAAGCACTGGAGGAGTCTGGGGAGGGCTGCCTTCGGGGCGCAGAGATAAGCGGGGGGGGGGCACTTAGTGGCCGCCAGTCCCACGTCCCTGGGCTCCAGATCCCAAGCCACAGAGGACGTAAATCCACACTCTCGGACCTCGCGTCCCCCTCCCCCTCCACAAAAAAAGACAGCAGCTGGAGCCGAATTGCCCCCTCCCGGAGCCCCCGGAGCCGTGGACGCGCTTCAAGTCCCGCACGCGTCGCGGGACGCCCGCCGCCGCCACAGCTTAGATCCAAGGAGGCGAGCGCAGCCTCAGGCGGCCCGAGGGCGCCCGGCTCAGCGCAGAGCAGCGCCCGCCCGCCCAGGGAGAGCCTGAGCCGGAGCCCAGAGCCGCTGCCGCCGCCGCCGCCGCTGATCTCCGCAGATCCCTGCTCTGCCGCCGCC
>NC_058130.1:699548625-699580055 GCF_016433145.1 Gracilinanus agilis | reverse complement strand
GAAGAAGAAGAAGAAGAAGAAGAAGAAGAAGAAGAAGAAGAAGAAGAAGAAGAAGAAGAAGAAGAAGAAGATCCAGTGAAACATTTTTAAATGCACAGAAGAAAACAGAAGGAAGTAAAGGAGAATGTATAGACAAACGAGACAGTTTTGAATTTTTTGTGTTGGTGTATGGGGGAGTGAATGAGTAGAATGGAGAAAAAGAATGGAAAAGAGAAAACAATGGCTTCCTCATAACTGGGTCAATCAGAATCTATTAGTTTTTCTGAATGCTTTGTGTATATGTCTTCTCTTCTCTTCTTTTTCTCTTTCTTTTCTTCCACATTTCTACTATCTCTAAAGCTTTCTATTTCTTTTATTTATTCTTACTTGCTACTTTTGTTCTGTTTTTTTTTTCCTGCCATAGTCTCTGGCTCTCTTGTTTTTTGTCTCCCTTTTCCTTTCACAGATTCTAGAACTGGAAAGAACTTTAGAGATCATCTAAACGAGATCTCTAATCTAAGGATCTAGAGATCTCCTTCATTTGACTGACAAAGAAATGAGACATTATGGGGAAATGTATTGTCAAAAGACACATGTCTAGAATGCCTCAATTGGAAACCAGGTCCCAGACTTTGCTCTGCCATAAGTTATGCTCTGTTTCTATCTTTCTCTTCTTCACAAAATATAATTCAATAAACATTAGTCATCTACTATGTTCAATACCCTGTGCTCGAAGTTAAAGGTTTTTTAGTCCCAGAAACACTTACAGAAATGTAAAAATAGCTCAATCTTTGCCTTCAAGGAGTTTATACTCTAATGAATTGGAAGCTACTTCTGGGCCAGATCCCCACCACTTTCTTTATTCATAATCTCTATAGCTGTAGAGCTTTCCTATTACATTTTCCCCTCCTCACAACAACTTTCTGAGGTAACATTACCCATATTTTGCAGACAAAAAAAACCTGAGATTCATAGATTTTGTGATTTGTCTGAGTCACTCAGCTAAGAAATATTAGAGTAAGGAGTGGACCCAGGTCTTTTCTGACCGAGTTTCTTCCAACTTCAGCACTGCTTTCTCTCCTCCACCTACCACACACCACCAGTTCCTCCCTTGCCATCCTCAGATCCAGAAGAGTCTTTCTTTCCTTTAAAGGCCCATTCAAATGTCTAGCCTCAGCCTCTTGCCCCATGTATTGTAGCTTTCAAGACAAAGAAATTCTTTTTCATACCTCCTCTAAACCCCTCCCTCTGAAAATTATACCTTTCTCTGTTTGTCTTTCATTCAGAAACTTGGCTTCACACCTATTATCATTGTCTCAGAAATTCAAGTCATGGACTTGAAAACCTTTCTTAACTGATTCTCCTCATACATTTGGTCTTTCTTCCAAAATTCCAGTCTTCAGTACCTTCAGCACCACTTCATCTATTCCCCTGGACCCTGGCTCACTTGGTCAGACATCTTTTTTTGATGTGGAGCACAGCCCTAAACAGAACCAGGACCAAGTACAAAGGGCTAGTGACTTACTTCAGAGTCATGAGATCTTGGACTGTTGAACTTAGGGCTGGGAGGGACTTTAGAGAACCCTCATTTTATAGAGATGGAGCAGAGGACCAGAGAAGAGAAGGGGCTTGCCCCAGGCTTCCATTGAATAAGTCACACAGTTGGGAATGTTGTCTCTTGTTTTTGTTACCTGAGATATTACATTGCCACATTCTAATAGATATACTTGATTCCTGCCATGATCAACTTCATAAAGTTCCAATTCTAATCCTGAGATCTTCTTTTGTAGGATGGCCAAAATTAGTTCAGTGGTCCTTAAAGACTGTTAATTCCACTATCCCACCTGTCCAATAACTAATGTAATAATACAGGAGAGTGTCCGCTTTCCTCCCATCCAGAGCTAGATTCCTGCTTAGGGTCGATATATTTGTCACCATCACCAGCGTTCTAAAATTAGAAGGAATTTCCATGGGCATCCCTGTCAACTTGTTCCTGAGTTTGTACCTATTATAAATGATAAGCCAGCCTCCACTAGAAGATCTCCACTGACAGGATGGCTCTTTACCTGTCAAGGCAGCACATCCTGCTGTTAGAAAAGTTGTTTTCTTATGTTGGGCAAAAAATTGGCCTCTCAGTAGCTTCTACCTATAGTTCTTCATTTTGTCTTCTGGATAACCACCCCTCTCCCCTTATCAATGAAAGTAATTTAGAAAATTAAAGACAGAGATCAAGGTTCCTGTGTTAATTCCTCCCCCTTCCCCCAGTCTTCTCTGTGCTAATCATTCAAACATTCACAACTCTTTCTATTGATCATGGAATAAAGGAAAGGGTTTCAGTTACGTCTCCTTCCTAGTAGCTCCCCTCCAGCTCTCATTTGTCAATGTCCTTCGTAAAACTGTGGCTCCCAGAACTGAACAAAATACTCCCTATGGGGTATGACCGGTGCAGAGCACAGAGAAACTTTAGCTTCTCTTACCCTGAATTCTATGCTTCAGGCAAGAGAGTCTGAGACTGCTTTAGAGTTTCTCCCTATTGCTAAAGCATTCTGACCTTAGAGTCCACCAAAATCCTTCAATCTTTTCCAGAAGAAATGATATCTAGTCATGCCATCCTCTCCTTGTTCTTATGTATTTGATATTTAAAAAACTCAAGCACAGGATAGCCCATTTCCCTCGAATACATTTCAGCTCGTTGACTTCATCTATCATTACAAGCTGATGAGAGAACTCTGAATCCCACAGAGGTCATGAGTGCACTATCATCACCATATTTATTAGCACCATCCACCCATTGTCTCATTCAACAGAGAATCTCCACAACCACAAACTTCCTCATTCTGCCATGGCAGTTACTGTCCTACTTTTCCCAGTCGTCCCACCATTCCTAGTTGAGGATCTCTCCGAGCCATCCCCCCCAGCCCCAAGTTTCTGCTCCTGAAAAATGTCCATTTCAGGACCTGAATTGGACCTCAGCTCTTGGAAAGGCCATTTAGGGAATGGTTGGGAGACAAGCCCCACCTCATTCCCTAAACCGCATCCTGATGAATTTGGACTAATAAATGTCAGAATGGCACCACTGACTGTTAGCCTCGTGGACTCTCAGAGATAGAAGACATAAAAGAGAGGATTTTTTCTGATTCCCCAATCTGACATATTAGGAAACTGAGGCTCAGAGTAGAGAATTGACTTTTCTAAGGTAGCAGAGATGATAAGGGACCAAAGTCTTTATTTTTAACTCAGATCTCTCAGCCCATTACACTTTCCATTACCTGCTAATTACCCTGCTAATTTATAGCTTTTATAGATAAATTATTACTCATTCCACATCTTGAATTCCTATCCATCAATTAAAGCCCAATCCAAATATCTCCTCTTCCAAGAAGTCTTCCTTGGTGCCTCAGCTCAGAAATGACCTTCCCCAATAAGACTTCACAGAGTATTGGCAATTATCATTTGACATTGCGTGTTCGAGTCATCTGCGTCTGCGTTTTATCTCAATGCTAGAGTCAATGAGGGCAGCCCTCCGTCAAACTTTTTGCCTTTCCAGATCCTTGCCCTGTTGTTGAATGGAAACCGGGTTATTTCGAATTTCAGCATGCACTTGCAGTCCATGGCCACAAGGGGGCGACTAGCATTACCGCAAGAGGCAACGATGCTAGGAATTCTGAGAGTCTTCTAGAGGGAAGGGGAAAGATGACCCCTGGCTTCTCCTTGTCCTTTCCGCTGCGAGCAGGTGCTGCTTGAGAGGGCAGAGGACCCGTCTCCTCCTTCTCACGTACGGGGCTCCTTGCGGACGGGAGTCTTTCCAACTCATCTCAGACCTCTCCCTCCAGATAGAGATTCCGCTTCCTCATTCCCTGGACTAGGCAGAGTCCAGTGGCCAGAAGAAATGGGGGTGGGAGGGAAGCCTGCAGGTGGGAGCTAGCGCGGTATTCAGGGGAGAACTTTGGTGTTTGAGTGAGGAAGACGCAGGATCAAATCTTGCCTCAGACATTAATAAATGTGTGATCCTGAACAAGTCACTAGAGCCTCTGCGCTTCAGTTTATTCCTCCGGAAAATGAGCGGAGTGGCACGGAATTAGTCCCAGGCCAGGTGAAGCGAGAGTTAGAAGTCAGAGGGCCTTATTTATGTGCCACGTCCATATAACTTGCATGTTGCACAGAGTAGAGACTCCCTAAAATGCCGTACCCCTCCCCCACTACTAAATGCCTCTCTTTGTCAACACAAACACAAAAGCCCAACAAGGTCAGCAGCCCCACTTGGAAAACAGAGCCACTGAGGCTCTCCCTAGCTGAGGGATCAATAAATCTCAGGTCTATCGGAATCATCCAGCCTTCGTTCAGTGTGGCTCTGTGTGAACTTGCCTCCGCTTCTGAGCTAAACCCCAACAACACACCTGGACCTGCCCCTTGCCCTAAGATGGAGCCATAAACTTGAAAACAGACTCAGCCCTAACTCTAAACCCCAAACGTGGGCAAAGAGAGGCCCCAAACAAGAAAGAGGTCATTCCAAGCAACTCAGCTCAAATCCTTCTCCAAATAATCAACAAACCAGCATTTTTTAAGCACCTCCTAGGTGGGCTGGGTGCTGGGGGGCAAAGTGATGCTCAGGCATTTCAGTCACGTCCAATTTCATGACCCCACTTGGGGTTTTCTTGGCAAAGATACTGGAGTGGTTTGCCATTTCCTTTTCCACCTTATTTTACAGATGAGGAAACCGAGGCAAACAGGGTTAAGTGACTTGGTCACAGAGCTGGGAAGTGTCTGAGATCAGATCTGAGCTCAGGTCTTCCTGACTGCAGTTCCCGAGGTCTCTCCACTGTGCCATCCAACTGCCTAGGGATAAAGTAGAAACAATGAGATCATTCCCATTCAAAGAGAGTGCACATTTTAATAGGGTATCCCTATGGCCTAATATGGTCATCGAGAAGCTTCTTCTCTCTGATCTGGGGGGAACTGGGGGTCTCAATGCTCAGCCTTCCTAGCTGAGCTCGTTCTCAGGCAACAAAGTCAACAGAGCTTGTGGTCAGGGAATTTGCCTAGTTCAGATTCTACCAGTGACACCAACTCTTTGAATATAGTCAGTGGGTCAAGAGGTCAGCTTGACCAAAGGGGTCAAGTTTCTTAATCTCTCTGAAACTAAACTCCCTCACTATTTGTTACCCCTAATTCACAAGGCTGTTTGGATGATCAAATGAGAAAATGCATGTTTTGCAAACATTAAAGGACCACATAATAATACAGCAAGTCCCAAACGTTTTTGTGCAATTTCAAGCTATTGAAGCTTAAATGTTTACTGACTTTTGAGAGACTCTGCCTATAAATATCACCTGAAAAATTATTACAGGAGAGGAAACCGAGGCCCAGAGAAGTGAGAAGTGACCTCAGTATAGGTCACCTAGGTAATAAGTAGCAGAGAAAGGACACAAATTTCAGTCATAGTCACATAGGTAATAAGTAACAGAGAAAGGGGCACAAATTCAATTCTTTTGAATCTAAATCCTTAAGAGCTAACATTTATACAGCTATTACTATGTGTCAGCCACTGACCTAAATGCTTTACAGTTATTATATTCCTCATCACAATATCTGGGGGGGGAGGTGCTATTGTTATCTACATTTTATAGATGAAGAAACTGAGGCAAATGGTGGTTAAGTGACTTGCCCACAGTCACACCACTAATAAGTGTCTAAGGCCAGAGCTGAACTTAAGTCTTCCAAGCTTCATGCCCAGCCCTCCAATCACTGCACCACTACCTACCTGTATATGTTATTCTACCCTATCCTATGTTGAAAGTTTACTGACTCAGTGACCCATTTTTCCCAGACTGCCTTGTCAGTTCCTGTTGGGAGGAGATGTCAATCAGTCTGAAGCTTTGTATTCATATATATGTGTGTGTGTGTGTGTGTGTGTATTGCATATATATATATATATATATATATATATATATATCATGTAGTCAAGTCACCTCCTACCTGTTTGTACCTGGCAATTACTGACATATTCCTACCTTAAGGAGGAACTGAGATGCAAGGACCTAGCCTCTTCTACTGCTGTGGACCCATCTGAATAGTCTTTATCTCATTACAAATATTTTCAATAAAAGCTGACTCCATCTTCAAGCCAGTGCTGATCTCTAGTGATCAGCCAGCCCATCGATGCATTGCTACCTTGACATACTTACAATAAACTCCTTTTAATTCTTTCCTGAATTTTACCTTATTAATCAGGGTGAAAGCCCAAACAGAGAATTTTCCTTTCAACTCCTACCCTTCCCTACCCTTCCTTGCTCTTTCCCCCTAAATGCATAACTCTAGAATCCATTTCTAGCTCTAAATACTGTCATCTGCATGATTTTCCCCCTCTGATCTGAACTATGAATTATCAATCATCAAAAATTTATTAAACACTTATTATATTCCAGGCACAATGCTATGTAGTGGGATACAATTCATAAAAGTGAACTAATTTCCGGCTTCAAGGAGCATTAACAGGTCAGATAACAAGCCCATATCTACAAATATATACATACATACATACAGAAAGTTGATCCTTGAACTAATTTTTGGAAGAAACTTAGAAATTATAAAAGGCAGAGATAAGGAGGGAATGTTTCCCAGGGAATAAGGAATAACCAGTATAAAAGCAGGAGATGGGAAATGCAAGGGTCTCATATTAGGACCCTCAAGAGGGCGGATGTGACTGGGCTATAGAATATGTGGATAGGAATATATCGTAGTGAGTCTGAAGTAGCAAGATGGAACCAGGTTGTAAAGAGCTTTAAATATGAAACAAAGGATTTTTCACCTCAATCTTAAAGGGGAAAAGGGAGTGACCAGTGTTCAATGACCTGAGAGCAAACACTAGGGGGTAGTAATATGATCATACTACTTAATAATCACTTTGATGGCTCTGTAGTTTAAAACAGAAAGCTATCTCTGGCAAGTTAATCAATTAGGAGACTATTAGAATAGTTTAAAGAAATGACGAGGACCTAGATTAGGGAAGGGATTGTGAGTTGAGAGAAGGGAAAATACAAGAGGGATAGCATAGAAATAAAAATAAGAGTTGGCAATTAACTGGAAATGTGATGAGAATTCAGAGTTGAAGATGACATTGAAATTTTGAATGTGAATGCTTGGAAGGATGGTCTTACTAACACAATCATTCCTGTCAATCAAAATGAAAAGCTTCAGGGGAGAAGGCTAGATTTTAGGAATGTGTAGCTAGTTAAGAAAACGGTAGCTAAAAATGCTTTTTAAAAATTTTTCTGCATTGCAGCTACTCTCTATGGCATCTAAATGAGTAGATATACATAGATAATAGTACCCATTTATGGGGAAGAAGTTACTAAGGGAAGTTACTTGAGGGAAGATGAGTACAGTCAGAAATCTAAGGATCATCATAATATATAAAAATCTACCTGGACAGCAGGAGGAAATAGATGATGAGTTCCAGAAAGACATCACAAAACTGGCATGGAAGCATCATTTGATAATAATGAAGGACTTCAGCTCCTTCTACACAGCTGATGGAATTATCTCTACCCAAAGCAAAACAACTAATAGTTTCTTTATTTATCCTAAAGATAATGTTGTCCTTCAAAAGCTAGAAGAATCAACAAAGGAAGTACTATTCTGGAAAGAATCACCAACAAAAAGAATTGATTGCTCAGTTGGCAATGAGGGGAACTTTGAGAAATGACCACTTTTTCCTAGAGTTCAAAACAGCAAAGGAAGAGGAAAAAAAGAAAGATAATCTGAAATGAGCTTCATATTTGGGAAAAGCATATTTTAAGACATCTAGAGAAAGAAGATGTACTATCTCATGGCCTAAATTTTCATGGAAGTTAGCCCAGGGTGATGATAGGCTCTTTAGAAAGAATTCTGAAGATACAATTATTTTTTAATCTAATGGGGGAAAGGAAATAGTTGTCTAGAGAAATGTGGATGCACAGGAAACTCACCAAAAAGAGACATAAAGCTGATGGATGGAATCAAGACCAGGTAAGAAATGATGATGATACTGGGCAATGTAAAAGCAGTGTTGGGAATGTTAAAGTTCAGAATGAGCAGAGTTTTAAAAGGGAAACTAAGGTCAAAAGAAAGTAACTTTATTTATTTTGAGAAAAAAGATGTATTAGTAGAGAAAAAAAGAAATGAAAGGATAAGACTTTTGCTTGGAGCAGAAGAGATGATAAGTGGCAAAGGAAAGAACAGAGCTGTCCAATTCTTATTGCATTACTGCTTTCTTTTCAAAGGAAAATGATCTTCATGCTGAAAATAACAAGATAAAAATGACTAATAGAGAGTTGATACCCAAGATTAAGTAAGGAAAGAGAATACTTGACTGCTCTTAATAAATTTAAGTCACCTGGTCCAAGTGAACTATATCCTCCAGTCTTGAATAAACTGGCAGATGTGATTGCTAAGTAATTGTGAGTGACATTGGAAAGATCATGGGAAATAGGAGAGGTGCCATTGGAAGGCAAATGTCTGATTTCCAAAAAAGAGAGAACAGAATCTGAAAGTTACATGCTCATGAGTCTGATTTAAACATCTAGGAAAATTCTAGAATGGATCATTAAAGAGATGAGATGATTGGTGAACATTTATGAAAAGAAGAGGTCATTACAAAGAATTAATATTGCTTACAAATAGCAGGTCATGCTAGATTAACCCCAATTCCATTTTTGACAGGGTTATTAAACTAGTAAATAAGAATATGTGGATATAGTTTAACTAGATCTTTGCATGGTTTCTGATAAAATATCTTATGCTATTCTTCTGAAGAAAGTAGAAAGATATGGACTAAATGGGAATGCAAATGGAGAAAATTAAAAATGTGTATGGCTGGTCTCAAAGACTAGTTACTACAAGATGGTAGGACATCTCCAGGGGAGTTTCTCAGGGATCTTCCCTTGGCCCTGTGATTTTTAACATATATATCAACAGAAGTGAATGAGGTTTTCAGAGAGGACTAGCACCTCTGGTGTAAAGACTTGGAGATCCCTTTTCAAGGCTGCTCATCCAGCTTTGCTGTCCACTTCTCACCTGTGACTTCAAGAAGCTGCCATGACTTTAAGTCTTTCTTAACTTGATGACTCTGAAAAAGAGTGAGATTAATGGCTTTGTGCAACTCTGCCTTACTGAAATTCAGTTTACACACAAGTCACTACCCCATAATATCATTGGTTTTGTTGGAAAACAAAGGACAAACAAACATTTATCAATGATACACTTGGGGGTACCATCATTTGAGAAAATTTCTGATGAACTGGAGAGTATGCAGAGCATTTAGGATGGTGAAGGGTCTTTAGTACATAATATGTGAGGACTGGTTGAGGGAACTTGGTGTGTTTAGATTGAGAAGAGAAGACCTGGGCTGTGGATGGGGAAATAAAATTGCTGTCAGAGCATTATCAATGCTGTATGGTGGAGTGTCTGGATTTGTTCTGGATTGCCCTGAAGGCAGAATCAGGAGCAATGAATGGAAACTGAAAAGAGAAAAATTAAAGCCAAATGTCTAGGCCTGGCTCTCAATTCACTGAGCTACCCAGCTGACCCCTTCGGAGGTCTTTAGACCTAGGCTGGATAACTACTTGTTGGATATGCTATAGTGGGGATTTCATTCATGTATGGGTTGGATTAGATGACCTCCATAGTCTCTTTTCCAACTTTCAGTTTCTGCAGTTTTATTATTTTCAAACTACATGTTCAGAAGATAGAAGGAAGGGCTGGTAAGAGAGGAAATGCACAAAAATATGGCACTCTCCTGTGAGAATTGTGCAGGAGCACTAAAATAGAGTCAATGTTGGCAAAGAAGCCTAAAGACAATAAAAGAGAATGTAAATAGATATAATAAAAGAGCATCTTTTAAAACAGCTGTAGAGGGCAGACTCAATCAGTGGGTTGAGAGTCAGGCCTAGAGGTGGAGGCCCTAGGTTCAAATCTTGCCTCAGACACTTCTTAACTGTGTGACCCTGGGCAAGTCACTTAACCCCCATTCCCTAGCCCTTAACACTCTTCTGCCTTGGAGTCAATACACAGTATTGATTCCAAGATGGAAGGTAAGGGTTTTAAAAAACAAAACAAACAAACAACAACAAAAAAAAACAGCTGTGTTGGGAAAAAGATCCAAAGGGGAATAGGACTGATGCTTAGGGTTAATAGGATAATGGGATAATGGAAACCAGTTAAAAATTTGAGTTTTTATCTTGATTCTATTTTCTTGGCCAATGAGATTCAGTTGAACACTCTCAGGCTTGTCAAGATCCTTTTGGATCCTGACATCTAAGGGGTTAGCTATCAATCAATGAATATTTATTAGTTGTCTACTATGTCCAGGAAGGATAGAATGAAAATGGTTTCTAAGGAGAATGAAGGGCAAAATTATAAGAGAGGTAGACAGTAAGAAAGATATGCTTGGTAGGTTAAAGTCACCAGGCTTAGGTGAAACAAATTCCAAGATACTGAAAGAACCAATAGATGCCATGCCTCACCATCATCAATAATTGTTGAAAGACTGTGGAGAACAGGAGAGATGCCACAGACTCTCTACAGAAGGGCAAATGTCCCAATTGTCAGAAAAGTAAAGAGAATGGGAGCAGCTCAGTGGCTTATTGGATAGAGCATCAGGCCTAGCTAGAGACAGGAGGTCCTGGGTTCAAATCTGGTCTCAGATACTTCCTAGCTGTATGATCCTGGGCAAGTCACTTAACCTTAATTGCCTAGCTCTTACTGCTCTTCTGCCTTGGAACTGATTCTTATTATCAATTCTAAGACAAAAAATAAGGATTTTTTAAGTGAAGATAGCAGAGTCTACAAATCCTAAATCAGTGAGCTTGACTCCCATTTCTGGTAAAATTCTAGCACCTGTTATCAAAGGGCTAGGTAGCAAGAATCTAGAAAAAGCAGTAATCACAAAAAGTCAGCATACATTTACCAAGAAGTCTTGCCAGATGAAGAATTTTCTTTTTTTAAACCCTTGCCTTCTATCTTAGATTTCATATGTAGAATATCAACTTCAAAAGAAAGGGGCAAAGGCTAGGCAGCTGGGGTTAAATGACTTGCCTAGGGTAGGAAATGTCTGAGGCCAGATTTGAATCCAGATCCTCCCGATTCTGGATCTGGTGCTCTATCCATTGAGCTACCTAACTGTCCCAGAATTTCCTTTTTAAAGACTCATTAGACTATTAGCTCAGAGGAATAACATAGATAGGATTTTCCTAGAGAACACCAGTAAATGAACTTGCATGTTTTTCTTGTAAAAAAAAAGGTAGGAAAATATGGGCTCAATGATAGCACAATTAGGTAAATTCAGAATTGATTGGATTGTTGGGCCCAAAGAGTAATGATTAATAGCTTGATATCAGGTTGCATAGGGGAGGAAGTGTGATTTGTACTTATGGGTTCTAGGGAAATCTTCACCCTAACCTATTTAAAATTTTATCAGTGGCTTGGATGAAGGCACTGATGGCACACTTATTCCATCTGCTGATGAACCCAAGTTGAGAGGGATAAATAATCTCTCTAACCATACTGGATAGCAGTGCTAGGATTCCAACCAACTGTCAGAAAAAGAAATGAGCTATCCTGACTTCCCCTTCATCAGAGGTTTTTAGCTAAGCCTGGATGCCCATTTACTGAGGATATTATAGATCCCTCTTTCTGGGACTAAGGCTTGATGCCCTGTAAGAGTCCTTCCAACTCGTTAGAACACTGAGCTGAAGCAGGTGGAACAAGGTGAGATTTAATAGCGATAAATGTAAAATCTTACACTTGGGCTGTAAAACTTGGCTTTGCAAGTCCAACATGGGAGAGGCATGGTTTCCAAGCCTTTTGCCGCCCCCCAAAAAAAGACCTGGGGATTTCAGCGGGTCATAAGATGAATGTGAGTTAGAGGGTGATGTGGTAACCAAGAAAGTTTAGGTAGTCTTAGACTACATTAAGAGAGAAATTCTGTCTAGAACAAGGCAAGTGATTACCATATTATATTTGGACCCTGGTCAAATATAGCTGGAGTATTGTGCTCAGTTCTAGGTCTTAAAATTTTTTTTTTAAGGCAATGGGGGTCAAGTGACTTGCCCAGGGTCACACAGTTGGGAAGTGTCTGAGGCCAGATTTGAACCTAGGGCCTCCCATCTCTAGGCCTGGCTCTCAATCCACTGAGCTACTCAGCTGCCCCCTAGTTCTTAAATTTTAAGAAAGCTGTTCATAAGCCAGAGAATGCTTTAAGGAGGGTGATGAGGATGGCGAAAGGCCCTTCAGATGTTGGTACATGAGAACAAAGATCGATTAAAGGAAATGGGCATGTTTTTGGTCTAAAGAAGACAAGACTTAGAGAAGCCAATGATGTAGCAGAAAAAAACTGATCTAGGAGTCAGGCAGACCTGGATTCAAGTCCTGCCTCTGACATGAACAGAATATGTGGCATATGTCTCCATTTTATCAATTGTTCTGAAATAACAAAGTAAGTTAATGTTAGAGATGGAGCCAGAGCCCAGACTCATTCCCTAGCCCTTTCCTAGTTATATTCAGTCACCTGAGACCCAGATTGTACCAAACAGCCCAGCCCAGCCCAGCCTCTTTCAATTCTAAACAGTTCCATAGAGTGGAAGAGAGAAGAATGTGAAAAAGAAAAAGGAAGAGGAGAGACTAACAGAGGGAGGGAGGAAAAGCTGGGCTCAGCTCTTGGTCCTTCCAAACCACTGTGTGAACTTTGCAGGCAAAAGAAAGGAGGGGAGAGCTAGTGAGTAATTAGCTGATTCACATGCATGTTAATTAATTGTGGATGCAATATACTGCAATTAGCTTCTCAGTTGGTACATACAGAGAGGGGTTCCCTGCTCTTCTGCAAACAAACAGCTCTCCTAGTGGGGCAGCAGCAGCTTTCTGAAACTGACTCCCCACTGTCCACTGAGAATAGAGACCCACTGCCTCTCACTCCTTAGCTCAGACCTGCCCAAAGCCCAAGGAGGGCAGATGAACAAGGACGATGGGAATGAGCATCACACCCAAATCCCTGCCTGTCTGCTATATAAAGGTGCTTGTCCAACCCTCATCTCCAGTCTGAATTCCCTATTTCCCTGGGAAAGTCCACAAAGGACAACCACTGTCTCCAGAAGGCTCCTATGAAACTACCTTTCACAAAGAGGGAGAGAGAGAGGGCTTTTCCACTGGCTCTCTCTCATTTGCACATGATAACAATAAATTAAATAGGATTCCACAGTGTCTTAGCCGGAAAAGATCCTTAGAACACAGAATGCCACATCTGGCAAGGATCTTCAATCATAAAAACATGAAGGCTAGAAAGTTTTAGAATCATAGAAGGTTTGAGCAAGAGCTAAGCTATTCCCAACCCCTCTAGTTTGTAAAGGAAGAAACTGAAGTGGAAAGAATCTAAGTGACTTTTCTAAGATCACAGAGAGATATCAAAGGGATGAGACACAAGATGAAGGAGTTTTAATAAAGGATGTAGAGAGGAAATTTGAGAAGGAGAAAACTTAGGACCACAAAAAGGGGAAGTGGTGTCTCAAACTCTACTAAACTTAGAATCAAGAGAGACTGGAGGTCAAATCACATCTCCAAACATTTGCTATCTGAGTTAGAACATCACTTCGCCATAATAAGCTTCAGTTTTCCTATGTCTGAATGGGAATAGAAATGCCTATACTACCAAATCATGGAATTTCTATGATGTCGGTGCTCTGTTAACCTTTAAGCACTTTCGGAATAGAAATTGAAGCTATTAATAGAGACATAGGAGACAAATCAAATCTATACTGATTACAACTTTGGCTATGGTCATCCCTGCTTTGACTATCCCCCCCCCCCCCATATCAGGTACTTCCTCTCCTTTTTTTCTCACTTTCTCTCTTCCTTTCCCTCATTAGTACCCTTCTTCCTTTCTCCCTTCCTTCCACTAATGCAGGGAGTCCATATGTAGATTTGAGGAGGTTTCTGAACTTGGATGGGGAGAAAATTACATTTGGTTCCAATATAATTTGGTTTCTTTGTAATCCCATATGTTTTATTGTATGCCTTTAAAACATTATTCTGAGAAATGATTCATAGAAATCTATCGATTGCCAAAAGAGATTTGAGAACCCCTGTTCTAATGCCTCCTGGCCCAAGGCAATAACATTTAGATTCTAACTGCCATTTGATTTAGAAAGGCTTATTCAAATATTAAATCCAGTCCCTTCCCAACATCGTTATCAATAACATCCACTGGAATTTTGATGTGTGTGTGTGTGTGTGTGTGTGTGTGTGTGTGACTGATTCAGTTCTTTAGTCACACTTCAAGAAACTGAGGAAAAGCTTGACCCAGAACTATTCTTGGCCCCAGATGGAGAGGTAAGCTCTGTCCCTGAATGACTGCCCACTGAGTGATTCATTTTCAGATGGAGACATGCCCCTGACCACAGATTGCATCTTATGCCTGACTCCACTCACATCCAGAAGCCCTAATCCCAGTCATGAGTTTAAACCTGACTCTTTTCCTCTTCACTATAGCTTATTCTCCCAAATGTGTCTTTATTCCCCTCCTTTACATTTCTTCTCTCTGTCCCCTCCCCCTCCGCATCCTGCCTCCCCATAGCTGATTCAGCACCACCTGGTTGAGTCCCATTCCTCCCTGGATGACTCTCTCGTGATCTGCACAGATGTTTCCATTTGGATGCCTACAACTTTCCCATTCCTCACTCCCTGCGGCCATAAGGGTTTCCTTCACCAGACCCCTTCCAGAAGGTCCAATTTTATCCCATCAGGGTAATGTTTCCTAGCCTCACAGCTCCCCACCCTCTACCCCAAATCCATACCACAGCCATCCTTCAAGGTCCATTTCAAGAACCCTTCCTTCCTTCCTTCCTTTCTTCCTTTCTCTCTCTTTCTTTCTTCCTTCCTTCCTTCCTTCCTTTCTTCCTTTCTCTTCCTCCCTTCCTTTCTCCCTTCCTTCCTTTCTTCCTTTCTCTCTCTTCCTTCCTTCCTTCCTTCCTTCCTTCCTTTCTTTCTTTCTTTCTTTCTTTCTTTCTTTCTTTCTTTCTTTCTTTCTTTCTTTCTTTCTTTCTTTCTTTCTTTCTTTCCTTCCTTCCTTCCTTCCTTCCTTAAGAATTGGTTCTAAGGCAGAAGAGTAGTAAGGACTAGGCAATGGGGGTTAATGACTTGCCCATGGTCACACAACTAGGAAATGTCTGAGGCCAAATTTGAATGCAGGACCTCCTGCCTCTGAGCCTGGCTCTCAATCCACTGAGCCACCCAGCTGCCCCCTCAAGAACCATTTCTTCAAGGAAGTCTTCCTTGACTGTTTAAACAGAAAAATGCCTCCCTTTCCCGAATTCCTAATTATATATTAGACAGAGAATTTTCTCTGCTTTTCACAGATCCTAGCAGAGAAATGAGCATCTAGGCAAGTCACTTAAAGCTTGACATACAAGAGACATCTTGACTTGTTGAAAAAGAGCAATTAGATTCAGTCAGAAATCTGAGTTCCAGTCCTGCCTCTGATCTTCTGAGATAGGTAGATGTGTGAGAAAAAATTACTCATCTCTTTTGAGCCTCAGTTCCTTAAAGTTTGTAAGAGAGTGCCTCGAAGCTCCTCCTAATTTTGGGGCTGGCTGTATTTGCTTATGAAAGAACAAGGGATGTGACTGGGCTGGAAGAGGAGAGAGGAAAATGACCTTGACCTAGGAACTTAGCATCCTCTCTGTGTCTTTTCCCCACTTACTCAACAAGAAGGTATGGAAAAGTTTAAGGTCAGAAAACTGGGGAAACCTCAGACCTTAGAGTTAGGGAGTAATTATTGGACAATCAGGAGGTTTTGGCAAAAAGTCCAACCTTCAGAAGTTAAAATGGGAGGTATTTGGAATGTTCAGTGTCAGCTTGGAATCTAGAAGCCCCAAACTTGTAGCCTAATAAGATCTGATGAACTTCAAGTTTTAGGTCTAGCTTGTAAGTTGAAGCCCCCAGAGCTAATACTTGTTCCCTGTTCCCATGAGAATCCACCCTGAAGGGAATCTCAAGCTAGCAGTTTTCAGACTGAATAATAGACCCTAAGGTAAAGACAATTGCTGTCAGGTGGGACCAAGCCCAAGCGGAGTGACTCTTCTTGTCTGTTTGGGGTTTCTAGATTCCATGTTGACATCAGCATAAGCAAGTAAGTAAGGTTAAGTTTCTAGACTCAGGAGATCAGTTTAATGGAAAAAGTTAAGCCTCAGGGGGCTTGTTAGCTAGCTAAAAGGACTCTTTTTCCTATTCTAAGGGGCTTGGGGGACCCTGGGAAGCTTCTCATTAATAGAAGCTACTCAGAGCTGGAATGAGTTAGTCCAACTTTATAGCAAAGGAACCTGTGGTCCAGATAGGTCAACTCACCAAGGAAACCTAGATGATAAGGAGAGGAGCTGGATTAGAATTGAGATTCTAGTATCTAATATGTAGAATCTAGAATCTAGTAAATCTAGCGTGCTTTTCCTTATACCACCCTGCCTCCATTTTCTTAGCCAGTTAGACAATGATCTGGAGAAACAAGAGGGAGATCTGATTCCTTACACTTGTAAGGAATTGTAAAGAATTATAAGCTTTTTAACTTTTTCAAAGCATTTACACATAAACTATCTCACTTGATCCTCACAGCAGTCCTGGGAGGTAGATAAATCAGAGATTATTGATTTTCTATGACAGATGAGAGAATTGAGGTCGAGAAAAGGGAAAGAATTTGCCCAAAGCCACAACCTACATCAGTGGTAGTACCAGGATTAGAACCCCAGTTTCCCCGATTCTCATGCCAAGTTTATCGTGCCATATAAACCCTTTGTATTCCTGAGGGCATTTATCATCAGACTTTTCCTCATCCAGCTAAACAAGCTCAAATCTAACAACCTCTCCCCATAGACCTCCTCAGCCAGACCATCAATGTTACACACTATGAAGAAAAAAAAAATGCTATAGATCCTTGTTGATATATCCTCAACGTTATTTGTCCTACACTCTATTATCGGCAGGGCTGAATACACAGACTAAGTCAAGTGTCTAGCACATCATTAGGAACAAAGTGGGAATTGTTCTTAAAATAACTTGTAGTGATTGGCAATAGTAATAAAGATGGCGAGAATGGCAGTCATGACGCTGGTGTTGGTGCTAGTGCTACCAGTGTTGGGGAAAATGGCAGTGATCATGATGGTGTTAGTGGGTATGATTGTTCAGATACTGGTGAAGGAAATAGACTCAAGATCCTTTCTAATTTTGCTATCTCATGACTCTCAGAGTCAGATCATAACCAAAGTACTATGTTCCATTTTAGTAAGGATGTTCACAAATTCGACTTCATCATGAAAAGGATAGCTAGAACAGTATGAGAGTCATTAGTAGATCAGCCAAAGGAAGTAGAAATGTTTGGACTGGAAAGAATATCTGACCTTCAAGAATGAAAAGGGCTATAACCTTGAAGCAAGGAAGGAAGGAAATGAGCATTTATTGTTTTGTTGTTGTTGTTGTCCCGTCCAACTCTTCATAACCCAGCTGGGGTTTTCCTGGCAAAGATAGTGAAGCTGTCTGCCATTTTCTTCTCGAGTTCATTTTACTGATGAGGAAACTGAGATAAAGAGAGCTAAGTGACTTGCTCAGGGTCACACAGTTAGTAAATGTCTGAGGCTGGATTTGAACTCAAGAAGATGAGTCTTCATGGCTCCAGGACCAGTTCTCTATCCATTGAATGACCTAGTTGCCCTATTTATTACGTACCTTCTAAGTATCAGTCACAAATATCTCATTAGATCCTTACAATAATTATGAGAAATTGAAAAAGACAGATTAGACTTTTCTGCTTGACATCAGAGAGTAGAAGTAGGAAGAGTAACTATTCAGAATCTAAATAGAAGCAGATTGAGGTTCAATGTAAGATAACACTTCATAAGAGTAGAGCTAATCCAAAGGAAAGGGCTACCTTGGCAGGTAGTGGTTTCTCCCTTACTGGAGGTTGTAAAGAATAGTGGGATAATTACTTGTCTGGTTTAATATAAGGATACCTTATTCATTTATCACTTGAACTTGGTAATTTTTTTTTAAACCCTTGTACTTCGGTGTATTGTCTCATAGGTGGAAGAGTGGTAAGGGTGGGCAATGGGGGTCAGGTGACTTGCCCAGGGTCACACAGCTGGGAAGTGGCTGAGGCTGGGTTTGAACCTAGGACCTCCTGTCTCTAGGCCTGACTCTCACTCCACTGAGCTACCCAGCTGCCCCAAAACTTGGTAATTTTTGAGGTCAATCAGTCAGTCAAAAAACATTCATCAAGTATTTACTATGTTCTAGGCACTGTGCTAAAATCTGGGAATACCAAGATCAAGATGAAATAGTTCCTGCCCCAAAGGAGCTTACATTCTTTTGGGAAAATAATATGCAAATAAATATGTAGGGAAGAAGCATTTATTAAGTGAGTACTATGTGACAGGCACTGTGCTAAGAACTTTACAAATATTGTCTCATTTTATCTCCACGACATTTTATAGTTGAGGAAACTGAAGCAGGCAAAGGTTAACATTTGCCCGGGATCACAAAGCTAGTAAGTGTCCAAGGCCAGATTTGAACTGGTCTTCTAGATATTTATATATGTGCACACAAAATAAATACAAGTTAATTTGGGAATCCCTTGTGATTCAAGGTCCTGTCCTGCTTCCTCACTGACTTGGATGTCTGTGGGCAAATCATTTCATTTCTCTGCACCTCAGTTCCTTTACCTGTTAAATGGGGAGGTTGTATAAAGATCCCTTCCAGCTCAGACATTCTATGAATTTGTGAACTTCTTGGGGAACCAGAGAACTGTCTCTTGCTCATCCAGATAATTGTTTGGTGGCCCTGGTTGTACCGATCCAGAAAACTCGAGAATCAAATGGTTCCACTGTTCTATTTTTTCCCTATTTCTTTCCCAGGCACCTCCTCCTGCCCTCCCGGCAAATGTGGATGTGGCTTCAGGTTGTAAGCTGTGCTATTTCTAACTTGCAGTTTTCACAGGCTCAAAGGGTGTGAGTGGCGGGTTTTCCTAACACACCCTTAGGGAACAGGTGTTGCAGAGGGAATACAGGTCAGGGAGGGGAAAGTGACAGGTATGGGAGTTTGGTTCCCAGGTTCTCAGAGACCCCAGAACCAAAGCAGGTCCTGGGAAACCTGCTGAGGTTGGGGAATTAGTCCTCAGTGGCCTCAACCTCTCCACTCTGTCATCTTGGTGCAATGGAAAAAAATCTTAGATTAGGAATAAGGGGATCTGGGTTTTAGCACCTCCCCTTTTGCTACTGATTTATTATATGACCTTGGGCAAACCAATTGTCCTCTCTGAATTGAAAAATGAGGAACCTGAACTACATTTCTAAGTTCTCTTCTTGCTCAAATGGTTCATGGTCCTCAGCACCTAGAATCTTCTTGTTCTTCTCTCCTCCTGTTATACCTCTTCTCAGATTTTGAGGTAGCTAGGTGGCACAATGGATAGGATGGTATATCTGGAGTCAGAAACTCCTGGGTTCAAATCTTGACTTAGAAGCCTATAAGCTGTGTATCCCTGGATAAGTCACTTAATCACTAATTACCTCAGTGTTCTCAACTGTAAAGTATGGAGAATAATAGTGCTTGCCAGTGTTGTTATGAGGATTAAATGAGATAGTATTTGTAAAGCCCTCAATACAATTTCTAGTCTATAGTAGGTGTTGGTTATTGTTGTTGTGGGTCATTCATACTGAAGAGTTAGAGATTGACCAAAGTCTGAAGGAGCCTGGTGACACATGGCATTGGGTGAGAGATCATAAAGTAAGGAGGGAGACCCTAACATCTTTTTCTCCCCTGTGAGGCCTTAATGGCCCCCCAAAATAGAGCCTTTTTTCATTCTAAAAGAAGGGAATTTGAGTTTCATAACCTACTAAGTTTAAAGATAGAGGTGTGGAGACCGGTAAGTGGCTCAGTGAGCCAGGTCCAGAGATGAGAGATTCTGAGTTCATATCTGGCCTCAGATACTTCCCTTCACAATTTCTGAGAGACATACAGAAGATCATTTTATGAATGAGAAGTTGGACTTCCAGAGGCCTCCAGTCCTTTGGGATGTCTGAGGGAGACATACCTCTCAATGGATGCCATGTATCTTTGTCGCAAAATGGTAGCCAAATAGCCTCTAGCTCTTATTTCTTGGAATGGTTGATGAGGACTCATGATCTCTGACCACAGAGATGTCATGTGCTCTTACATAGATAGGCTCAAAAGGGCTTTTCTAGGGTTTGGGTGTTGCTAACTTTGTAATATAAAATCGATTGCTTTGCCTAAAATCTCTTATCAGCTTATGCACGACACAGGCCAAATATGCCAAACCCTCCTCAGGGAGGTACACAATAGGGAAAGCCATAAACATAAAGAGAAAGACAATTACGAGATTTAGAATTAAACTTGGGATCAAATGTCAGCTTTATTTTCTAGTTCAGTTTGGTACAATGAACATTCATTAAATAGCTTTTACACACCAGTCCCTCTATTGGATGCTATGATAGGTAGATAGGTAAATAGATACAAAAACAGACTGACAGATGGATGGATAGATAGATAGATAGATAGATAGATAGATAGATAGATGATAGATAAAAAGAGCCTTTGCCCCAAAGGAACTTACATTCCACCTAGGTGACTATGGACAGATTACTTTATTTCTTGGCCTCAGTCTCATCGGTAAAATGGGTATCAACTAAAGTAGGACCTTTTCTTCATTGATTTCATTTTTCTCTATTGTAAAAAGGAAAAATGATAGCAAGATCCATTTCAACTCTAAATTAGATGTACTCAACTCCAATACAAGGCAGGATAGGGTAAGAGTCAGAATAGAGACCAAAGCACAGGAATGAAGGATTTTAGAAAGTAGGGGAGGAGATATTCAGAGGAGGGAAATATCCTTGTGAAACTATGAGGAAGTGAAGGGCATAAAAATCTGAGCTCTGAGGTGGAAATAGAAAGTCAGAAGAAGGGTAGAGGAGAATCAAGGAGACCCATTCTTTGTGGAAGGAAGAGGAAATGGGAAGTTAAATGAAAAGGTGAACATGGGGGAAAAAATTAGCATTTGACAAACTGTGAAGCCTATCTCTGGGACCACAGATGGTATCAGCAGGAAGGGAAACCTTCTCCGACAGGTTAAACATTGGAATTCAAGTTAGAGCCTCCCTCATATAACCAGCAGGAGAGAGAAATTCAATTATTTTCCCCTTGAAGATCTGGGACAAACCTTCAAGAAGACACCTGTGGAAACACCAAGTCATTAAGGAAATGTACACATTCAATTTAACATTGGGGGAAGTGTAGTTGGGGCAGGAGTAATAAAGGTGCCCATCTGCCTGGAGAAATCAAATCTTTGGTCAAGTAGAGAAAACTGGCTCATGATGAAAATGGCTAATTTTTGAGTTTAATGTAACTCCTTTGGTTCAGATATCCCAATGACACCTTCTCTAGTTATGATCTAAGGGCAAGAAGTGATTTTTTTCTCTCAGCTGCTATATAACCATCAAGGTGGCTTCACAGTTCAGCTATGAAAGTAGAAAGGCAGCAGCTGCTGCCAGCTGCCCTCATGAGGGTACCAGTTTCCCTCCTCATCTTAGACTAGGGATAGTTAACTTAAAGCATGGAGATCCAGGTTTCTGGGCAGAAGTTTCAAATATCACAGCTAGCTAGGTAGCTGAGTATGTGGACAGGAGAGAGATCAAGAAGGCAATGGTGATGTTGGTTTCAATGACAATAAGACCAATGGTAGCAATAATGATCATGGTAACGATCCAAACAATGATGGCAGTGCCCGTTAGGTGATATGTGCCTAGGGAGAACCAGGAAGGGATCCTGTCAATCTTGCCCTGGGGAAGGGGTGTGTTTGAAAGAAACCATGCAATGTGAATTCTCAGCCCCATCAGTTTGCTTCTTGGGGAAACCAAGATAGCCATCTATGGGAAAGAGTTTCATCTTGGATCTTGATAATGGTGGCCATGTGTAAAGATTAAAAGGTTGGCATGGGCGTGGCAGAAACTGGCATGGGGCTTTTGGAGGACAAAGGACCTCAATTTTCACAACATGCTTTCTTGGGAAATGGGAAATTCAGGTATGACTATCCTCATTTTACAAATGAGGAAACCTGATACTCAAAATGATTGCCCAAGGGCATACAACTAGTGTTAATTTATGTTGTGTGGTATATGTATGCAAATATATGGCTATATATGGAGGGGGAGGTCAGATGTTTTTTGTGAGTAGGTATTTAAATAATTTCTACATCTCAGTCAATCAACATTTATTAAGCACCTACTATGTGCCAACCACCATGCTAAGCATTAGGGATACCAAGAAAAGCAAAAGACGGTTCCTGCTCTGAAGGAGCTCATACTCTATTGGAGGAGACAACACACTATTATGTACAAACACACTATCTACAGGATAAATTGGAGGTAATAAAAGGAAAGCACTAGCTTTAAGGGGGACCAGGAAATATAGGGGCAAATGTTTCTGTGCAATATGTTATGTGTTAAGGGGTATGTGTGTGTATGTAGTATATGTATGTGACTTTGGGTGCTCAAGAGTGTGAGTCTCCAGCAAACAACCAACAAGTATATGTTAAAAAAAACCTCTAGTGCGCTAAGTCCCATATTAGATGCTGGAGATACAAAACCCAAAAAGATTTAATACCTAACATTATGGAGGAATCCATCTGTGATGTGGGTCTTGACCTCAGTCTGGTCACTCTTTTGAGTACGTCTTGTTGTTAGTGAGCTTCTGTGCCTGGGCTTGTGCATGTCAGGAAAGCAGCTCATGTATGAGGCTGTGTGCTATGGCTCTGCCCAAGGCTCCTACCTCCCCACCACCTGGCCTTTCCTTGCTCTCTGATTGCCTTTATTGATTTTTACTGCACCGGTTATTAAATGCTTAATCTTCCTCAACCAAGCATTCCCAGAGAAGGTTTAGCATCTTGTGATCATTTGGGCTCTTTGAGGCTAAGGAGAAGGCAGGGGACCCTGGGATTAGGGCATTGTTTCAGGAGAGCAAGCATGGGAAATGGGGCCAGGGCCAGGATTGGAAACTCTAAGGACTCGGTGGGATAGGATTAACCCCTTTGTCCTATGATCATTGACTCTCAGGAATTGATGAATAATTGGATCCAGAATATAAATGTCTTTACTAATTTCCCTGAAGGAGATGAATAAAAAGGAATCACCTGGCCCTAATCAGTGGCCATGGAGTCTGAACTAAGCCTTTTCAGGGGATAGACTATACCAAGTCATCCACATTCTCCAACCTTGTGATCTATCACACATGCTTTCAATCAAGTGGATTTAGTGCTCCATCTATGGCAGTGTTGGCAAACCTTTTAGGGACTGCGTGCCCAAATGCAATCTACACATTGCATGTGAGCCCTCTATCTTACCCCAGACAGGGGAGAGAAGAAGTGCTCCCATTGGGCTGCTGGGCAGAGGGGCAGGTGATGAGAGAAATGTCCTCAGGCACATGTGGAGAGGGGGAAGGTGACAGGTTTGCCAACATGGGTCTATGGCATAATAAAGTTTCAGTGTATGGCCAGGATTAAGACTCAGTCTTTAAGTGGATGGAACTAAGGCTGAATCCAAAGGACTGACACTTTCTAACCCTCATTATAATCCTAAACCTAGTTTTAGTGGCAACCTGGAATGGGGTACCGACATATACCTTGACTCTTTAATGAACAATAAATCTTCAACTTAATAATCACCATAACCACTATTCATGTCTCTCATCAGTTTAGCCTATCATTCACCCTGTAGCTAACTCCATTTTAAACTTAATTCTTTCTCTAACTACACTGGTTTAGGATAAGAAATAAGAGTTTTGGCTGGGTCAGATGCCCTACTGTTAACCCTAACAATATTCTTTCACTTATTCAAAACCCACCCTGACTCAGCTACAATGCTAACTCTAAACCTAACTGTCTAACAGTAACCTCCATTACAATTATACACATGATTTTTGTCTCTTAAGAACTACGCCAGATGTTTTTAGATTGGTCCATCTTGTATGAGGAACTGATGTCTTTTGGAAGTTAACCCCAAGTTATTGTCTTCAAAGTTAGTGTCACCACAGAGAGGAGTGGATAAAGGTCCCAGAAGGGACACCTCTTCCCAATAAGTCTCTCTTGATGTTGCCCAACACATCTGTACTTGATCAGAGTCAAAGGGCCTCCTCCCTGGCAAATAGATTTGTGGACTGTCCATGATTTCTCTGTTGTTGTTATTGGAAACCAAGTCTCTCTTCTGGACTATGGGTTAACAAGAGCATGAGATGTGGAGTTGGAGAATCTCAGTTCTGATTCTAGTTCTGAGTGTTTGTCCTACTGCTTATTTATGTGACCTTGGGCAAGTCTCCTCTTTTGGTGCCTAATAATAGTGTCAAAATTATATAACATTTTAAGCTTTGAAAAAATGCTTTCATCAGAATAATTTAATTAATCAACAACCATATATTACATGCTTACTATTCTTACTATTTGCCAGACACCATACTAAGTGGTAGGGATACAAGAACATGAGAGAAACAATTCTTGCCCACAAAGAGCTTTAGACAACACGCCCACATATGGGTATATAACAGACACACACAAAACAGATACTTGTTAACCTTGAATGAGAAAGTGCTAGCAACTGTTTTTGTTCATCTTGCATTTTCCAAAGAGGACCGAAGACTTCATGAGGTAATGTCTTGACTTGTGCTTAAACTGGACTTAAGTGAGGCAAATTGCACAAAAGTTATCTGCCTCACTCTCTCTTCCAGTCATCAAAGTCCAATGGCAAGACAAAAGTCAAGGCCACTAGTGGATGCAGTGGATGACCTTGGCATCTTTGATGGTGGACCGCGGTCTCAGCACTCCACAACACCTGCTTCAGCCGCCTTGATGGCCTTTGGAACAAATTACTGTCATTTGCCCCAATCCAGCAGAAAAAGTCTTCACACGTTTGGGGCAGACATTCCCCTAGATCAACAATAGCTTTAAAGCCTGCCAGTTATCCTCAATCTGGTTTAGCCCATCTGCAAAGATGGTTTTACCAGAGTGTAGCTGCTGCACACGCTTTAGCTTCTTGGAGCCACAGTTAAGAGTTGAGAGAAAGGTGGATGCCAAAGGTGGATGAGGAGCCCTAAAAAGGCTTGGCAAGTGGCTAGGTGGCAAAGGAAAGGGCTCAATAGAAGATGATGTTTGAACTCAGTATTGAAGAAAATAGGGGACATTGAAAGATGGGGGATGTATTCCAGGCATAAGGGACAGCTAGAACAAAGGGATGGAGACAAGAGATAGAATGATGTGTGTGAGAAATAATAATAGGGCCAACATAGCAGGATTTAGAGTTGTGGAGGGAAGTAATGTACATAAAACAGGGAGGGTGGGATTGGACCAAGGTGGGAGGAGTTCTAAATACCATAGAGGAGTTTAAAATTAAAATGAGAGGAGGTCGCTAGATAGCACAATGGAGAGAGTGCTGGGTCTGGAGTCAGGAGGACCTGGGTTCAAATCTGACATCTTTCTAGCTGTGTGACCATGACCAAGTCACTTAATCCCGATTTCCTATGCTTGCCACTTTTCTGTCTTAGAACTGATACTAAAATGGGAAGTAAGAGTTTAAAAAAAATTAGTATTAGAAACCCTGGAGTTCTTTGGTTAGGGAGTGGCATGGTCTGACCTGCAAATTATTGCAATAATCCAGTCAAACCTGATAATAATAAAGCATTTTTACACACACTTTATAAATGAAGAAATTGAACATTTCAAAAATTGTAACATGCCTATATTTCCATAGCTAGTAAGTATCTAAAATAGAATTTGAACACAGATCTCATGACTCTCATAAAAAGTAGCAACTAGATTAGATAATCTCCAAAGCATATTCTACTTCTATGTAATACGAACCTATGAAGACTAAATATATAAAGTGACTAGACCAAGTTTATCCAAATCCTACCTGTCCTTCAAGGTTCAAGCTCTACCTTCTGGTGGGAAGCCTTAAACTCTACTAAACAGGCAATTAATCAGCCAACATTAATTAAGCCCCTACTATGGACCAACCACTGTGCTAGGCACTGGAGAAACAAATACAATGAATGAAATAATCCCTTACTCTCAAAGATGAGAGATTTGACCTAGATGATTTCTGAGGTTTTTTTCAGGCTCAAATCCCATTATCTTTATTATGTGCTTTGATCCTTATGGTGTAATGGCTAGAATACTGGACCTGGAATCAGGAAGACTCATCTTCCTGAGTTCAAATCTGGCCTCAGATACTTACTGACTGTGTGACTCTGGGCAAGCCATTAAACTCTATTTGCCTCAGTTTCCTCATTGGTGAAATGAGTAAGAGAAGGAAATGGCAAACCACTATAGTATCTCTGCTAAGAAAACCCCAAAAGGAGTTACAAAGAGCTGGACACAAATGAAAACAACTGAGCAATGAACAATAGTGAGGTAGGTGATTCAAGTGTTATTGGTCCTGTTTTATAGATAAGGGAACTGACCCTCATAGAGATGAATAAATTGTCTAAGATCCCAAAGAGCCGAGCTTTTTTATTCTAGGCCAAATAGCCTGCCCCCTGATCATAATAATGAACCTGTATTTCTTCAGTCTCCAAATGATCTTTTCCATGCTATAGCCCTTTTTCTGAATTCTAGCTAGACTTCAGTGACTCTTAGCTGTTCCCCAGTCTTCTTCTCCCTTTTTTGAACTAATTCAATCTTAGGTTGCATATTCTTAAAACTGGAGCTGTGAATTCTGTGTGGGACAATTTGAGGGAGGAAGCCTCCTTTCTGAATGCCAAAAGGCCTCTGCTTTACAACTTAGCATATTAGAACAAGGTGTCTTAACCTTTTTTGTGTCATGGACCTCTTTGGCAGTTTAGCTAAGTCTATAGATCCCTTCTTAAAATAATGTTTTCAATAAATAATAAATAGATTAAATAAATAATATAAACAAATAAATAACAAATTAAAATAATGGGATTGCAGAGGATACTGACTATTTTAAAACAAAGATGTCTGCTTCATGAGCCCCCCGATACCTATCCATGGATCCCAGGTTAAGAACTATTTTCATAGAGTATTGTCTGGAGACACCAAGAGAGTAAGTGTAGGCAATATGTGTCAGTGGTAAGACTTGACCCTGGGTCTTCCTTACTCCTTGGCTGGCCCTCTATAATGTCCACAACAAAAGAGATGGCAATGCTTATGCATCTCATATCTCCCCCTTCTTAAGGGAGATTTAGGGGCCAGGCCTGCAGGGAAACCAGGGTAGGATGGAGGGAGACTTGCCACTTGGCTGGAGCCTCCATGGGGAGATCCCTTTCCCCCTCTACTCCTTTCCCTTCTTCCTCGAGAGAGCTGAAGAGCTGCATTCCGTGCAGGGGGCAGGAATCATCTGTGAGCAGTCGTGCATAGAAGGCCCTTAACAGCTTTGCTGGGCATTTTATAGGAATCGATAAAGCTTAAATGGTGGAACCGTTGGATTTGAGTTCTCTTCCAGGAGCTTCATCTGCTACTCTGGCCATTTATGCTGGGGGCAGGGTGGAGTGACAGAATGAGCAAGCCCTGGAATCCAGGAGAAGTGGATTCCAGTCCCAGGGGTTCCCATGCCCAGAACCTCAGAATGAGACAGTAGTGTGATGTGACAGACAAAAATGCTAGTGTGATCTGGAGTTACCTACAGAGAACAGAACAGTCAGAAAATCAAAATGAGAGCCTTCCCTGTACTCTGAGGTATGACATTCAGTGTCTGGGTACAGTATTTTAGGAAAGACATTGACAAACTGAAATGTAGGGGTGATTAGATGGTATAGTAGATAGACTCAAGATAGACTTGAATTAAAATCTGGCCCCTCAGATACTAGCTGGGTGACCCTGGGCAAGTCACTTAACCTAATGTTTGCCTCAGTTTCCTCATCTGTAAAATGAACTGGAGGAGGAAATGGCAAAATACACCAGTATCTTTGTCAAGAAAACCCCAAATGGGGTCACGAAGAGTCAGACATGACTGAAAAATGACCAACCAGCAACAACAATTGACAAACTGAAATGCATCTAGAGAAGGGAGCTTCATAGATCATAGCATAGGAAGATGGGTTGAAGGCACCAAGATGTTGAATAGGGAAGCTTAATGGGCGCATAATTTCTGTCTTTAAACATCTGAGAGTCTGTCTTTAGGCCTATTATGTTTGGACCCAGAGGGCACAACTAGAAGTAAAGGCTAAAAGTTGAGAAGCAGATTGTTGTTTCCTATAACTGTTGGAATTGTCCAAAGTGGGAAAATTTGCTTAGGAAGGTGGAAGACTGGATGACCACTGTAGAGGGGATGCCTGCTTCCATACAACTTGGGCTGATTGCTTTCTGATACCTTAGGATTCAATTTTTCTATGTAAGTCTATCCAGCTGTGGGGTTATGGGGGACATCTCCTTCCTCTACGCTTATTCTACAAGATATGTTGAGCTCTATCATCTTACAAAAAACAAACAAACAAAAAATAAAAATGGAACAAAACACTTTACTTGGCTCTGATTAACTGCTTAAGCTATTGCCTTATATTTCTCCTCCACTTTACCCTCCAAAGTTCCAGAAAAAAACATTTGTATACACTCCTTGTCTCTACTTCCTCTCCTATTCACTCCTCAACCCTTGTAGTCTGGCTTCCAATTTCACCACATAACTCAAATTGCTCTCTCCAAGGTTACCAATGATCTCTTAATTGCTAAATCCACTGGCTTATTCTTATTCCTCATCCTCTGTGACCTCTCTGCAGTTTGACATTGTTGACCATCCATCCTTATATATTTTCTTTCCCTTGGTTTTTGTGATACTTATCTCATTTGATGGCATCATTCATATCTGTCTCTCTTTTTCATTCTCCTTTTCTAAATAATAATCCATATGTTATCCCCCCTCAAAAAAAAGTGACCTTTCAGGATCTATCCTGGACTCTTTTTACTTTCTTTCCATCCTTTTTTTCTTAGTACTCTCATCAGTGTCCAATCAATTTAATTACTCCCTCTATGCAAATGGCTCCCAGATATCTATATTTAACTCTTTCCTGGACTCCAGTCCTATATAAATAATTCTATTGAACATTTACACTTGGATGTCCTGCAGATACTTCAGAATTAATGTAACATGTCAAAATGGAACTCAGTATCTTCTCTCTCAAACTCACTCATCCTTCAAATTTCAATACACCCAGGTTTGCAGAGTTATCTTTGATCCTTCCCTCTCCCTTGATCTCCGCTTCCTCCCCCATATCCAATCACTTGCTTGTTGATTCTACCTAGACAATACCTGTCGGGTTCATTGCCTTATTTCCACTCACTTGACCTCCATTCAGATTCAGTGCCTTAACCTCTCATTTGGACCCTTGTAAAAGCCTCCTAACTGACTTGGCTTCCAGACTCTCCCCTCTCTAATTTATCCCTCTCACAGCTGCCAAACTGACACACCTAAAGGCAAGCCTAACTATATAATTCCCCAATACAAGAAATTTGGGACCATAAGATCTTAGATTTAGAAATAAAGGGGCAAGTTAGAGGTCATTGAGTCCAAATTCATCATTTTACAAATGAAGAAACTGAAATTCTGAGAGTCTGAATGACTTGTCCAATGGTAACATATGTTGTAAGTGGCAGAGCCAGGATTAGAATCAAGGTCTTCTGACTCCAGATGCTGTGTTCTATTTCCTCTAGGATAAAATACAAACTCCTCAGCTTGGCATTTCGAAAGTTTCACAATATGGCTCTAATCTACCTTTCCAGGATTATTGCACATTACTCCCATTCACACACTTTATATTTCAGTCAAATTGGCTAACTTACTATTCCCCAAACTTGGCACTCCATCTCCTGCCTCTCTGCCTTTTCCAGGCTAAACTTTATGGCTGTAATTCACTCCTTCTTCACCTCTACCTCTCAGAATCCCTGGATTCCTTCAAAGTTCCTGGCATAAGCTATCTCCTCTGAGAAACACTTCCCAAGCCCCTTAATTTTTAGTGCTTAATCTGTCTTCAAGTTATGCATATTTTTATTTGTTTGCTTGTGGAATCCCTACAGTGGACTCTGAGATCCTTGAGGTTGGAGAAGATTTTTCAATTTTTTCTTTGTATGTCCTAAACATAATGCAGTATATTATACATATTGCACACTTAGTGCAAGTTTATTGGGTAGGGCCATATTGGATTTGGCTGGACATTTAAGATTTTCCATTCCATCTTTGTCTCACACTACCTGGCTCAATTGTCTCTATACATTGCTCCACATCCCTACCAGCTGCCTTGCCTTGGGACAGGCACTTATAATTTTCTATCACCCCTTTGTGTTTTCTCTTCCTCTATTAGAATATAAGTTTTTGAGAATAAGGACTATCTTCTTTGTTTATATTCGTATCCCCAGCACTCAGTAAAGTTCCTAGTATATAGAACAAGCACTAAATAAATGTTCCATGTATCTATCTGTTAGGAAGAGTGAAAAATGAAATGACTGAGGAAACAAAGGTTTGAGCTTCTAAGCAAATTGATTTATTAAGAAATGCATGGCAATTGCAGGATAAATCGAGACCAGGCCCCCTCAGCTTTGGCATCCGACCCTCAATTCTGTGTGAGACAGATTTTTATGCATTAAAAACAATTAAATGTGACTAATTAATTAAAAGAAAACAATTGAAGAGCCATAAAACTATGCATACCCTTGATCCAGCAATACCACTACTTGATCTGTATCCCAAAGAGATCAAAGATAAGGGAAAAGGACCTACATATAAAAAATGTTTTTAGCAATTTTTTTGGTAATGGCAAAGAATTGGAAACTGAAGGGAAATTTGGGGAATGGAAAAACAGTTTGTGGTATATGGTTGTAATGGAATACTACTGTCATAAGAAATTAACAGGATGAATTCAGAAAAACCTGGGAAGACTTATATGAACTAATGCAAAGTAAAATGAGCAGAACCAAACAAAGATTGTACACAGTAACAAAAATATTATATGATGATCAACTGAAGAACTAAACTATTCCTGGCAAAATAAGCTTCCAAGATATCCACAAGGAAGATGAAAAATGTTATCCCCAGCCAAAAAGGGAACTGTTGGAAGCTGATTGCAGATTAAAGTGTGCCATTTGCCATTTTATTTCCTTCATGAGTTTTTTATTGTATGTGTGATATATATGTCTTCTGTCACAACATGAACAATATGGAAATATGTATTACATCAAAACATTGGTATAACCTCTATTAGGCTCTATAACCTCCATTTGTCTATTTACCACCTGGGGGTGGAGTGGGGAAAGGGAGGAGAGGAGATAATATGAATCAAAATGTCAGAAAACAATTGTCAGAAATTGTCCCTACATGTAATTGAAAAAAATTTTAAAAAGAAAGGATGGATAAAAGGAAGGAATGGAGGAAGGAAGGAAG